>NC_045172.1:20049794-20167294 GCF_900700415.2 Clupea harengus | reverse complement strand
GCTACAGTACTTTTCATACGTGTGCGTGTAAATTACACAATATGTTCATCCCTACTTGACTTGTTAAAACATCGAAAAGGCCTCAATGTTAATTTTCAAGACCAAGACCAAATGTAAATTTTTCCGGCTCAAATTTCTCGTTTGTGGCACGTTGCATTTGTTTGCAGTTACGTGGTAACTCCTCCCTCTTTATCACCTTTCTTGTTATACTGATTAGAGGCCAAAATGTTTCTCGTTATCAAGATGATGCTAAATTGCCTTTAACTTAATTGGTTTTGCATTGAGTCAGTTAAATTAATGATCGTCTCCCGAGCCCCTTTCCATTGTGTCAACATCGGTCCCTCATGGAACTAACATTTTAAAATCAGATTTTACGGTCACAGTCTGTGTGTGCATTTGGACAAGGGGTGGGTTGACTTTGTATCTTGAAATAAAAAAATGTATTCTTTTTTTCTCTTAAAGAAACCTTGAACGCACACGTACAAACGTAGATATAAAAATAGGTCTTATAGACGTAGGTTACCATTGCCCCAAATCTGTAAACCTACAGGAAACAATGAGGGGCTTTTCCACTCCACCCTGAAATAAGATACCAACTTCACCGATTTGGGGGTTCAACTGCGCTAGAGGTATTTTCTACGGTGAGCAAACAAGACAATCCGTTACAAACAAGTAAATAAAAAGACATAAAAAGCCTATGTAGCCTATTCTGAAATCACACCGAATCTTAACGACATAATTCGAAAAAGGACTTCATTAAAGAAAGTTCCAACATCTCCGCCCTTTCTGTCTCGAGTCCTGGTGTCCAATGGGAGATGCAGCGCTAAGAAAAACAAAGCATGCGATTGGCCAAGAGGACTAAGTTTCAAGGCGCCCCACAGTGCGAGTTGAGGTGTTGTGAATGGGGGGCTTCTGGAAACCGGCGTATCATCGCTTCGGGATTGTGGAGCCAATGTAGCAACTTTTTAGAGAGAAGATAGGCGTTGATGCTAGAGGAAAGCTCATAAATCCGGTACACGCAGGTCCATTGTGAATCGTGGTGTAATGTAGGTTAGTGCAAAACATTATATTGTGAAGTTTGTTCGGCGTAGGCATACGTTTTCTTCGCGAAAAAGAGTGCTGGAATGCCATGCGGATTCGACTGAACTTTGCGGTGGAGTAGCTTGCCTATCTAAGCAGTGGACACAGCGAATCCAAAGGAAAATTGATCCACAACGTTACACGTATGACTCTACGGTAGCTAACGGTATCAAGTACATCGACAAAAGGAATATAAAACCACGAAGAGGTTGAAGACCGTAAGAAACTTCTGTGCATGCACGTTCTCTTCATTCAGCTGGACTTTTCAGTTTACTTTGCACATTTTCAATTGGAGCATGGAAAACTTAACTATCCACCATTTTCCTTGAGTGCCTGAACTACGGGGATAAAGGAATGTGAAGGATACTCGGGGCATCTGAAAAATAATCTAAGGTAGCCTGCATTTGTTCTGTAGCCTATCGAAAGAACTGCTTTGCCCAAACTGTTAAGAAAACAAAAACGTCTTTTGTGTAGTTTTCCTCAGGAATCCTCTTTAGACGACGTAAAGGCAACTTTTTAAATCTCACGGTACTGAGTTTGTTAGCTATTCATCATCATGGCGGTAACCAAAACCTGGGACTTTGTTCTACTGGCGAGGTGCACATTGGCGGTCGGGATCCTGCTGCTTCAGCCTAGTGGGGGTCAGTACCACGGAGAGAAGGGCATCTCTGTACCGGAGCACGGCTTTTGTCAACCTATTTCGATTCCCCTGTGCACAGACATCGCTTACAATCAGACCATTATGCCAAATCTTCTGGGTCATACCAACCAAGAGGACGCCGGTTTGGAAGTACACCAGTTCTACCCACTGGTTAAGGTGCAGTGTTCACCGGACCTGAAGTTTTTTCTGTGCTCCATGTACGCACCAGTGTGCACGGTGCTTGAGCAGGCCATCCCCCCGTGCAGGTCGCTGTGTGAACGGGCACGACAGGGCTGCGAGGCGCTCATGAACAAGTTCGGCTTCCAGTGGCCGGAGAGGTTGCGCTGCGAGAACTTCCCGGTGCACGGAGCCGGAGAGATCTGCGTGGGTCAGAACACCTCCGATACCGACCCCCCCACGGCGAACCCAACGCCTCGGCTGCCTGAGATTGTCACCTTCCCCCCACACATAGGCCGACCACACCAGCCTTTCACTTGCCCGCTGCAGCTCTCCGTCCCCACTTACCTCAACTACCAGTTTATGGGGGTGAAGGACTGTGGCGCCCCCTGTGAGCCTAAGGAATCCCACAGTTTGGGCCTGATGTACTTTCGCGAAGAGGAAATGAAATTCGGGCGGCTTTGGGTGGGCATTTGGTCCATACTGTGCTGCGTGAGCACCCTGTTCACGGTGCTCACGTATCTGGTGGACATGAGGCGGTTCCGGTACCCCGAGCGCCCCATCATCTTCCTGTCTGGCTGCTATTTCATGGTGGCCGTGGCCTACGCGGCAGGATTCCTCTTGGAGGACAAAGTTGTCTGCATCGACAAGTTTAAAGACGACGCCTTCAGGACAGTGGCTCAAGGTACCAAAAAGGAGGGCTGTACCATCCTGTTCATGATCCTGTACTTCTTCGGCATGGCCAGCTCCATCTGGTGGGTCATTCTCTCGCTCACCTGGTTCCTGTCAGCCGGGATGAAGTGGGGGCACGAAGCCATCGAGGCCAATTCCCAGTACTTTCACCTGGCGGCCTGGGCAGTGCCAGCGGTGAAGACCATAACCATCCTCGCCATGGGCCAGGTGGACGGTGACGTCTTGACCGGCGTCTGCTACGTGGGCATCTACAATGTGGATGCTCTGCGTGGCTTCGTCCTGGCTCCCCTCTTCGTCTACCTCTTCATCGGCACCTCCTTCCTCCTCGCCGGTTTCGTGTCCCTGTTCCGCATTCGCACCATCATGAAGCACGACGGGACCAAGACGGAGAAACTGGAGAAGCTCATGGTTCGCATTGGGGTGTTCAGTGTACTGTATACAGTCCCTGCCACCATCGTCATCGCCTGCTACTTCTACGAACAGGCTTTCCGAGAGCAGTGGGAGAAAACATGGCACATGCAGACGTGCAAGCGCTTCGCTGTGCCGTGCCCAATCAACAACTTTGCACCCATGACGCCGGACTTTACTGTGTTCATGATCAAATACTTGATGACCATGATCGTGGGGATTACCTCTGGCTTCTGGATCTGGTCAGGCAAAACGCTTCAATCCTGGCGCAGGTTTTACAAACGACTGAGTAACAGCAACCAAGGCGAGACGACCGTGTGATCACTCGGGGTGTGTGTGTGTGTGTGTGTGTGTGTGTGATCACAGTGTGTGTAATCACTCTGTGTGTTGGCTACATTTGTACTGAGTATGGAAGAGACACTTGACTTGTAGCCTGAGTAAACAAATTTCAGAAATGAGGAACTATAATGGGGGCGAAAGCACCCTGTGTCAGTGTGACGGATGACTGATTTTAGACAAGGCCTTTCAAAAGTTAGTAGCTGAGAACCGTCCGGCCCCAACCCCTTCACAGGCCGAGAGACTTTTTCATAGAAAAAAAAAAAGAACTAATCCAAAGAACATTTTTACTTGTGCTGTTTTCGTCAATTCTGACAAGGAATTCAGGACCGTTTCATTCAAAATGTGCCATAGGCTATATGAAACGTGCCAATTGCAGTGAACATAACCCTGCTTCATAGATAATGTATCATTTTTTCACTTTATATAAGCTTTTCTTGTTTAAAAAAAAATTCAGTTGCAAAGCCCATACTATGTCATGTTTTGTTGTTTGCACTTGTCTATGGTTGTGTTGTCATATTGATCTTGTCCCTACATTTTGATAATTTTGTATTTTACAAACAAAAGTTTTTTTCTTAAAAACGTTTTTTTTTTTAGTAATGTCTCTGCTTCAAACCATTTGGCATAGCTTACCTTTTTACTGGACATGTTACTCTGTTTAAATTGTGTTTTAATGAAGAGTGTTTCAGGTGCTTCACCCAGTAATGTCCGTCATACAGTCATCAGCCCCTATAGACAATCACCATGGGAGTTAAAATATCAGTTGGGACACTGTAGGGTAGGCTGTATGCATGTGAATAGTTGTAAGATTATGCAAACTCGCACAGATACATGTTGTGTAAATAGTCACATTTTTGTGCAAAAGAATATATGTATTTATAAGAAAATATTTGCTGTTTTCTACCTGATCTGTTTTTGATGAGACAAGGTCTTATTTGTATCTGTACAGTTTCATGGAATAAAACGAATAGGTTTTTAACTCTCTCTCTGTTTCTGTGCTTACATGAGGAAGAGTAGTCTCTCTCTGTATTTCTGAGCTTACATGAGGAAGAGTAGTCTCTATACTGAAGACTTCTGTTTGACTTGACCCATTTATCTGTCAACTAGTACCAATAGTAACCAATACTTTTTTTTCTAATGGTGTTTCAGAGTAAGTGTTGGGGACTAAACTGAGCTCTCACCAACTGTGAAAATAAGCAGTTGTTAGGAATGCACGATGTATAAGCCTACAAATTATACTAATTAGGTCTGTAGTTAATTGCTGTTGCTTGGTGCCATCCTTACATTCCTTGATACAACTTAGTATTTCAGTATCTCACAATTTAAACCCTCACACCCAAGATGAGAGGAAAATCACCCAACAAGGCTGGGCATAGTCTTAAGTTCATATGCAGGACCAGCTCGACCACTATGACCTCTGTTCATAGTATTGAATTACAACGCCACCTATTGGAAGGCCATTCTTGATCACACGTGAATTAATCACTGTACATCTTAACAAAATTGTGTGAGTGTGCAGTGAGTTTTAGAGGTAGCCTCCCCAACCTGCTGAGCAAGTCAGTGTAACTACAGTTTAATCTACTTTGAAGTACACCGATTTGACTAGTTGGTCATGTGATAACAGTTAACTGTACTTTTGCAACATGAAAGCACGTTGTCCTGAATGATCTTTTCACCTCCCCATCACCAGTTCTCTTGGGCTGTTAGGAGCCCGTTGCTAGACTGAGATGACAGCTTCTTAGTATAAGACGTCACAAGCGTTACAACAGACTCCAGAACAAATGTGGTGCTTATCTCACTACAAAACATAAACACTTGAAATACACGTACATTCCCTCTTTTTTGCCTCTGAAACTATGCAAAAGCCATTAATCTACTAATGTTTCCCACTGAAAAATCAGTGTTTCATTTAAGGACAATTTAAGAAGTAACTTCAGAGGCTCTGTTTTGTAGTATCTGGTGCAGACCCAAACCAACTCCAGACTGAGACGGAGGGAGACTAATGGCTAATTAATGTTAATATGTATACAACAGTTAGATCCAGTCAAATAAGTTATTAATTTCTGATTGGACAAGAAGCATTCCATGAGTGAGGACATCCTGGATCCACCTCACTCGGACTGTTCACCGCTAGTGATCGTGCCTTCAGCCGATTCAAATCCTTTACCATACTCTTACTTTGGTCAAATTGGTAAATATTATTGATTAATGTATATGATTCGTATGTAATGTATGGTAATACAGGACAAAAAATAAATCCTTTCTCTCTATCTCTCTCCCACACACACACACACACACACAGAGGCAGAGATGTGGGGTGTTGGGGTCAATTAGAGTACAACAGGTGATAATCAATAGGCCACAAGCTTCACCACACTGCCTAGGAGACAACAGGAAGTCCCATAGTCCTTAAAGGCAGATGGTACCAGCCTTCCTGTCCTCCGTGAAACACTATCCTTTCCTTTTGTTTGGAGTTCCCTCCTTCTTTTTCTTCTCTTGTGTTTGATTTTCAGTGCTGATTGAATGAGGGTAGGGGGTAGATGCCATTTCAGTGTAAGGAAAGGAGTTGGTAGATAATGTTCTCTTTGTGTGTGTGTGTGAGAGAGAGAGGGAGGGAGACTGATATTTAACAGACCTTTATGTTAAGGTGCCCTCAAAAGTTTTACTATTGTCACAATAACACTGTAGGCCCAGTTTGTCCAGTTTAGTCTTTTTTGTCAACATACTGGTACATCTTGAACAAGTAGTTTGGGTTGACTAGAAATGTTGACATCTTCTATTGTTACCTATTCCATTGTATTGATGTTTGTGATTCAAACAACAACTCACCACACTCACGTGTTTTAAAAATGTAATTAATTAATTTAAAAAAATGTAGAAGCATTGTCCTTTGTGTCATTTTCACATAAGCAGGCTACATTATCTTACTTTGACAGTGTGTCGGGGCACCTCCTTGCTTCAGTGTAGACCCCTGTCTGCTCCAACTGTTTAGACACGATGAACAAGATGTCTGCCTTGTGGACGGACGGATACACACCTAACTGGAGAGGTGTTATCAGTGTGTGAAATCTCAAGCATGTATGTTCTCTCCTCTCCGCCTCAGCCAGAGCGCCTGTCAGCTTGACTGACAGGAATACGTATGGAATCTCACACATTAAAAGGCCTACAGCTTCACACACGCACACGCACTCGCACACACAAATACTTGCAGACACACCCTCACACAGGCATACATACACACGGCACACAGACACATACGCACACACACAAATACTTACACACACACTCTCACACAGGCATACATACGCACACAGACACACTCACACTGGCATGTGCATACATACACTGTCTCACACACATAATCAACACCTATGCAGAGACCCATAGAGTGAATGCTTTTATATAAAACAAAGCCGCTTTTATACATGTGAGTTGCTTTTTCTCTGTGATAATACAGCTGTTTGATGTTCTTTTTGTAAGTGTGTGTGTGTGTGTGTGTGTGTGTGTGTGTGTGTGTGTGTGTGTGGGTGAGAGAGAGCGAGAAAGAGTTCCTGGAGCCTTGAGTATTCCTGCAGTGTTTCTCTTGTATATGGGACTTGACAGGCATTAATCCTTGCTGACACAGAAAGCATGACAAATGTGTTAGCACTTGGCCTCCAGTGAGTTGGAAAAATGCTGCTGGCGAAATGCTCTGTTTCCAAATTCCAGGATATGATCTGAGGAGGGGGAAAGAAGTTGTAAAAACACTTGTGTCCAGGCGCTCCTTTGATCCTCACGTGAGCGCTAATGCTGTATGCTCACTGTAAATTGAATCTCAAATCAAGGCGCTCTGCGTGATGCCGCAGTCATGCCGGAGTCATGCCCGTGTCGTCTCCGTCACAAGCTGTGTCCTCCAGCCTTTCCCATGAAGCTCTCCTTTTCCTGGAGTGTGTGTGTGTGTGTGTGTGTGAGAGAGAGCGTGTGTGTGTGTGTTTACCCTTGTGCTGAAAGTGAGCTGGGTTCCTCTGTCTTTAAGAGACCTTCTGCTCCACATGCAGCCTTTTCCTTTTCCAAACAGCAGTGGATTCTGGAGTAGTTCTGGTGCTGAGCGTGGCATTCATTTACTGGACCCACGCCAGATCAGGGCCAAACCAAAGCCAGACGTGGGCCAGATCAAGGCCAGGCGTGGGCCAGATCAGGGCCAGATGTGGGCCAGATCAAGGCCAAATCTATTACAGGGTCAGTGGCTGTCATGACTAAATGTACAGTCAAGTCTGTTTTTAATTGTAATTTTCGCATAAGCATGTATCATACATACAGGGGAACAAGGTAATGTTTCACAAGGACCACAGTGCCACATAAAACATAATAGCAATAAATATAAAATGTACTAGGTGAAGAAAAATACTTCTGTACAAACACTGTACATTGTACATATACAGTATATATACACACACACTATACAATCCACTGTACATATTATGCAATGTGTGAATGTGTGAAGCTATATTATGCCATATGACAGAGGCTCTATAAGGAAATACATCAACACTGAAGAAAAATGTAATGAACTGAAGAACAGATCTGGTTTCAGTCATTTCCTCCTTCACCCTGTTGTTTAGACTTTGTTTGGAAGAAACAGCAGAAAGCCCTGGAAGTTTAATATTAACATTCAGCGTCTCTCTAGTTCAGCAGCTTTGCCTTGGTGACGGTGGGTAATGTGGTGTTCTGGCACTTCACTTCACTTCACTTCACTTCACTTCACTTCACTCATCTCCGGTCCCTATCCCAGCCCTGTGTTTCTGTGGCTCAACTGGTGAAGCCAGATGCTAACAACACCAGTATCACGGGTTTGTTTCCCAGAGGGCACACATACTGATGAAACATCTGAACCATCTGTACTGTAAGTCACTCAGGATAGGAGTGCTATTGCTCATAGCTTGATTGTTCTCTCCCTTGTACGCCGCTTTGGGTAAAAGCGTCTGCTAAATGACTAAATGTAAATGTACACGTGTCAGATCTCAGCATTATTTGGCCTTCCAGTGTGAAGGCGGACAGGCCAACAGGGAAGCAAAACAGATGACTTCCGTATAAACGATACACCTTTTGAGGCAACATTAAACCATTGAACACGGTCTGTATAGAGTTGCCTAAATGGTGTTGGGTGTTTGTGAGAGCACTCGAGCACACAAAGCCTGAAACGTCCACAGCATTGTCAGACATGTTTCGTAGCGTGAGGGATACTGGCGCTCCAGATGAAGTCGGTGGTGTAGTATTACCTGTTTCTCCTCAGTGCCCCTCTGTCGCCTGCATGGGCGGGTGTGCATGTCTGTGGGGTTCTGTGAAATTAGGCGCATGAAATGAATTTCACTCCATGAGGTGCTTTACTTGTGTGTGTTTTGGAGTGGCATAGCGTAGAAGTGACTACAAACACGAAGCCTTCCCAGTGTGAGAGAAGGATAATGAAACGTCTCATAATCATAAATGATGGTAAATACAGTTTTTATTTATTTTTAAAGCCATCTTCGGCAGTCTGTGCTCATAATGTCTTGCATTGAAGGGCCTCAGCGATTGCAGGATTTCTGCAGACATGGAGGATGTTTGTTCTCCAACAGGAAAACTTTAGGGTTCAATTCACCCTCTGTGTTCCACATTTTTATTGGCTGATGTAACAGATTTGGGGAGCTGGGTCGGCACCTACAAAAGCTGCAGTATGAGCAGTCGGTCGGAACTCATGCGCACGCACCCACACACACACACACACACACACACACACACACACAAGCTTACAGACACAGTTCCCTCTCTGTTGCTAAAACATATAGTGTTGCTAAAACTTTCATGGAACGGCAGGTAAAAATGTAACCAAAACATGCCGTACAAATGTACAATCACCTCCTTCCTCTTTTTTAAAGACATAGCATAGTCAGCGTGCAAACACACACACACACTCATACACACACACAGCCCTCCCCTCCCCCACCCTGTGACTGGCCCACATCTGGTTGTGGTTAGGCTCTGTGAGGTATCCCAGGCAGGGTAACTGGATCCCCCCTTAGGGCCTCTGGTAGCTCCAAGTCTAGCCCACCCCCAACTCCATCCTGCCCTGCTCCCCACTTCGCTCCGCTTCGCCGGCAGTTCAGAGCCCTGTGCTGTGAAACGGACGCCAGAGACGGGCGGAGTCTGGTTCGGACGCGGCCCTGGCCTGGGCCGAAGCCGGCTGCCAACAGGGAGAAGGGGCGGAGAGGGGAGGGGTTCTGTTTTTCAATCCACAAATCATAGACCTGTCATCTCTACTTATTCACCGCCTTTTTCTCACTGTGGAACTCTCCTAACATCATCTACACCTCACACACACACACACACCCACACACACACACACTTCTCGTTCCATTAGCGTTTCCGTTTCTCTCAGCCTGATCTTTTGTTCTCTTCAACTCTTCCATAGGCTGCTATCTGAATGGAATCAGACACCAGCTAGCCTAAATGAGAACTCAACCACACAGCATTCAACTATTTAAGCTAAAGGGTTGGGGGGGACTTACACACACCCTCCACCATTTTAATGGCCAAAAACCCCTCATGTAACATGAAACAGATCCATTAGTAGAAGGTTTCAGTCAAATCAAGCACACTACATAAATCTTTTTCTGCATCACAAAAGGTATGGGCGCAGAATAATAGAATAACTCAACCTTCCATCAACACATTCTCCTTTCGCATTTTACCGAGAGGTTTCACCATACGTGTGAAGTACCGGAGGGCTGAAACCAGACCGCCGTTTAGGAAAATGAGACGGTGTTGAGATTTCAGGCACTGCCGCCGTGCTCTCGAGCTCGTTGTGGAATTCCTTTTTAGGTCAAATGCACCTCATATCAATATCACTAATCATCTTACATATGTATAATGTTTAATATAAGTGACACATCTTAAGGAAACCATAGTTCTAGACATCATAGTAGAGGTCAGCGCGGGATGGATTTTTCAGTTCCGTTCTCACATATCCATTGTCCGTTTACCGCCCGTATCTTTCACGTTTTGACAAACCCACGCAGGTGGACGTTTACACGGGGTGGATTTTTCAGTCCTGCTCATGCCATGAAAATGTGGCACACGTAAAAACCACCACCACAAAACCGCCATTTATATTTAAAACATTGGTAATGTATTGCTGGTCTCATGCTTTCAAATTAAATTCTGTAGTTTAATAATCTACTTTTACTTAATGATTTATATTATATATATTTTGCTGGAGTCACGTGAGTTTCTTCCCAGCCGCACCCGCACTCTAGTCCCGCGCCGCACTCTTTTGCGCTGGGCCCCGCCGTACTTCCGCAGCAGTGTAGGCCCCAGTGTGACTGCCTGAAGTGCGTTGGCCTGTGCGACTGCATTGTACACCATTGTTATACATTGCCATCTAGTGGTCACAGTGAAAACCTATGAACTTTGGCAGACTTGCAGCTTTGTCAGCGGAATCGTCTGCGGAATAGCCTACACAGAACAGTGATTTGAAATATCTTGTATCTCACGTGTTCATCATCAGCCAAAAATAATTAAGTAACATGACAGAGGTCACCTGTATATGTCAGAAGTCAAATATTCCAGATGCCCGTGGGGCTTAGAAGCTTCCGGTCTGCTGGAATGTGAGTGCGCGCATTTCTCTGCCTCCTGTTAAAGATCAGATTTCACGCTAAAGGAAGCCGGATAGAAGTCAAAACCAAAACATTTTCAGACAGCCGTAACTACTAAACGGACAAAGTCTTTCCTGGTCTTCCCGGAGTTATAATAGTAAGCTACCATTACGGTCCTTTATAAAAATGTTAATCGTCTGTATTGTTCTTCTTTAGTTTGAACTGATTTTCTATTTTTAATGCTCAGGTTTAACATATATTAGTAAAATACGCAAGATAATAATTATATATTATTAAAACACTCAAGATAATATTTGAAGTGTGAAAAGACAACTTTTTTAAAGGTTTAAAGTGAGAAAGTGATGTATATACATAAATTGAAGTCACAGTGTCTTACAGAGTCACAGTGTTTTATGACACATTTTATTTATAAAACAAGACAAAAGAAAAATAATATTCTTTCTATGTCAATAAAACCATCTGGATCAGTTATCCTTTATAAAGAAAAAAAAAAACACATTAGAAACAATCAAAGTATGATGCTGCAGAAATGAACACACACAAAGCCACCTTTATGTGCCAATCAATCGCACACAAGAAACTAATTTCCTGGGAGTCTTCACTTAAGAAGGCAGAGTGAGCACAGTGAACATGTGGCCATTTAAAAAAAGAATGAAGTCACACAGTTCAAATAAATAAGTATGATTACCGGTTAAAACATGTGCTGCAAGCTGATGTAGAAAATAATCCTGTTTCCAAAAGTAATCAGTGGGGGGGGACAGCACTTTAGAAAAAGCACACGCACACACCCAAGGTTCACTGAAACACCTCTTCAATGATAATGAAATATTTAAACACGATCAACTATGTTCATAGACATGCACACTTACTTGGGCTTAATAACACACTTATTCAGACTTAGTCAAACATTTAAACATAACATTCGTCAATATTCTCGTATTTTATAAGGTCAAGAATATCACTGATATTTCCAAATATTTCTCTGATTGCAAAGGATTGCACCTCTACATGACTTGACATTAGAACCCTACTGTGAGTAGATACTGGTTAAAGTTCCACAACACACCTCTGTTTGACAAAACAAATGAAGTCTGTCATCTTTAAATAAAGATGCATTATGAAGCTCTGGTCAGGGTATGGGTCTCATCCCCCTACTATGAAGTCCATTCCATCTTCACCCAGCACCTAATTAATGAGATGTTCTGCCTGAACTTAACATGTATATGTGAAGTCTACTTTACCCTGCGCACGCACGCACACACACACACAAACAAACTATTCTAAGGGCATAAGTCTCTGACATGTTGGTACCTACTCCGTAAGGGGGGCATGTTTGTCCTTGACTCAGGGTAGGCCTACATCTTACCAACCTGTACCCAGAGGAAGCATGTTTACTCAAGGAGGGGTTCCTTATTAGGGTTTACTATCAAACCCACATCACGACACAACGGCTTGGGAAGTACACAGCAAGATAGGTCACACAGTGGTCTTATTGTTGGGCCACGAGGCGCCCACAGAGACTAGAGACACGAGATTCATGTTTTGTCGTACTCAAAATCGTGCACACAATAAACCAACTGAAACACACACACACACACACACACACACACACACACACACACACACACACACACACACACACACACACACACACACACACACACACACACACACACACACACACACACACACACACAATTGGGCAGTGGAGTATCATGAGGGATCGTCCTGAGCTTTGGGCAGAACACAACATGTCACTGTATCTGTGATCTCACTAAGCACACGTCCTGACTTGTATCCTGTGTGCAAGGTATACATGAGAAATGAAAGAGAGAGAAAGGGGGAAAGACAGAGAGAAGAAGAAGAACAAGAAGAAGAAGAAGAAGAGGAACAAGAAGAAGAAGAAGAACAAGAAGAAGAAGAAGAAGAGGAACAAGAAGAAGAAGAAGAACAAGAAGAAGAGAAGGAACAAGAAGAAGAAGAAGACTGCTGAAGAGAAGGAAATGCCATCTATCCATTTATACTTTCTGGCTCAACATCATCTTTTAAAATCTCTAGATCATGGCAGCAGGCAGGGATAGTTTGATCCAGATGGTTGAATGATCTCCTTTCCTATCAATGGGAATAGCAAATAAAACCAGCGGATAAAATAAAGTCATACATACAAAATAAAATAAAAACAAAACAAAAAAAGCGAGCAGAATTTTATCCTAGTCATTCCAATGGCCACCAGTCTGTTCTTGGTACACTTCAATGACATCCTCATCTTCCATTCCAAGCTACATAAAAAATAAAGAAAGAAAGAAAGAGAGAGAATTGAATTCAATGTAAATAAAACTAGTGTGTCCATCATCATCTTTCCAAAAACACTGTCCAGCTGTCCAACACCACCAGGAGCCTACCTCTTTGGGAGTTTGGTTGTCTGCAATTCTCTGTCCTTCAAAGAGAAACCGTAAGGTGTTCATGGGGACACCCTGAAAAAAGATAAATAATAACAATAAATAACTAATAGGTTCTGAGGGGAGGTTAGCAGACAAGGTCTGAAAGCCGATGAGATTTTGGCCAGGTCCTGTGGCCTATTACTAGAAGGCTCTGATCTGCCATGAGAAATACAAGCCATTATCACCCACAACCTTAAAATGTAATATGTGGATCAATTGCCTCAGATAAATCTGTGTAAACGGTCTAGCTTGCTAACATGTGAGGTTTGTAGCAGCACTTTGGGATAATTATCTATGTGCATGAGCATAGTATTTGAAAGGAATTAATTGTATCCCAAATATCGGAGACTCAGTCAAAGTGATGAATAACCAGGGATCCAGGTTTATTCTTTCATATTAAAACACTGTACAAGCCCTGGCTGATCTCTGGAATGATAAAGGACCCTTTTAGTAGCGAGTCAACTAACACCAAAACAGGCCAGGGTAACATACCACCAATCTGAATAGTGATCTTACATATACGTGTCTGAATGTCCCTAACAGTTTAAAGCAGGTGAGCACATCTCACCTGTCTCTGGCTGTAGGATTCTTTCAGCTTCTTTAAATGCGTTGTCATCTTCACTTTGAAGTGAATTTCACTGTTGTCCTAGAAAAGAAAGGGGATAACATTATCGGTTGTCTGCAAGCTTGTCTCACAGGATCGTGACATAAAATGGAATAGCATGGGGGTCTGACAGAACTATGACATGACTATGGTGACAGATGGGGATGGGTATATCAGCAAAGTCATATTTTTATCATAGGCCTGCTTAAGGCCTGTTGTTGTTTTTATTCCTGAGAGAAACTTTATGTGACGAACTAACACTGCATTTCATTCTGCTCCCGCATGTACACTAGTAAGACACTTTGTCTGCGGCTTTGTCAGTGGCTCACACCCTTGATTTGACACAAGGAGACAAGTCTGATCAACTATTCCCTTCCACGAGCCTGCAAAAGATCACTTGTGCAACATACTGTTTCACATACAGACGAAGTAAGGTAGACACAGAGGAGATGTAACCAGTGGTACAGAGACCAGACAACCAATTCACCCCGCTTGTCTATGCACGCTCCTTCTCCGTGTCCTTAACATAGTCTTACCTGGCCGATCACCTTTAATTTGATATACTCTCCATCTTTCTTCTCTCCTCCGTCACTTGAAGGCTTGGTCTCCTGGAAGAGCAAAAGAGGGACTTGATTAATTTACTCAATTCATCTTCGCTGTGATGACTATGTACATCCATAGTCAACTGTCCCTGCACCATGGCTGCTATGTTAGTTCAAAAGCATCTGATAAGGACTATAACTACTGATAACATGAGCTATCCAGTACAAAGCGACAAGATGTTCTTATGCTGATAGCGGACAAAACCATAATTTACATGACATACACCGACTACACATCGAGTAACGTTATGTTCAACCTTAAATGACAAACCTCATGGGATACAACTCATTTTCTTTAGACAGGTGTTGTCGTATATTTATAAATTACAATAACACACATTTGGAGAAAGAGAATCAACCTATACGCCATTTGTCAATCATACGTTTTATGTATCAACTCTCTGACGGGGCAGCAAAAAACACAATCAACCATCAACCAGCTAAGTTTGATAGGCCTGGCTGCATGACTGCAGTGATGTTTGTCGCTAACAGGTAAGTACTCAGGAGCTCACTTTTATTCGCAAAAATGATGTATAATTTATATCAGCTCGCAAATTGCTTTCCCGTAAGTTTGACAGCCCACGTATAAGGAAATCAAAGTAACCCAAACTTTGCTCTCGTTGCAGAGAGTCGAAGCACAGTGACTATACAGCTGAACGAAGGAATAGTAGTTAGTTAGCGAGCGAGCGAGCTAGCTAGCAAAACATTCCGCCACTTGTACATTCACAGTGCTGGGGATAGTCTGAGCGCTAACTAGCTTCTCTGCTAGCTAGCAGCAGGACTGAAGACTGCAATTCGGCCCATCAGCTTGTTCCGTTAGTTTATCAACCCAATCAACAAAGGAGGAAAAAGAATATTTCACCACCAGCCCCACTCACCGTATCCGACATTGTATTCCACAATGCGAGACCTTTGGAAAGAGTTTTTATTTACAGTTCAATGATCTTGATAGGTTATCTTCACTAGCTCTACCTACACTATTCGCCAACCCCCACAACACAGAAAGCACTGACCTTATTGGAAATAATGGGCGGGACTTCCGTTGACATAAAACCAGTGAAAGCTCTGGTTAATGTTGATATTTCATTATTTTCTAATATGAATATATGACTTGTGTGGTACAATATTTACATAATTCGACTTGAGTACATCTGTGCTGTATTTTTTTATAATGCGGCGAAAAAACTGTGAAATTGCAAAACTGTTTTTAGCATTACATTGAATATGCCAGACAGAATTTTTATTTGTATTGACACGGTAAAATACATATATAGAATTAAATATTATGGATATATGCTGTTTTACGATATAATATTGAGCATTCACGTATCGCTCTACTCTCGCGACTTTTCGGCGCATGCTTATCGCAGAATGGGGTCGGATTGGATATGCGCAAGCGCAATCCACATTAGGAACCGCGTGGAAGTCTAGAAGGGACACGGGTTCTCTCAGGAGAGCAAAGAAGTTCATAATCGGAGAAAGACAAACATAATTAAAATGCTTGTTTTGTTTGAAACTGCGGCTGGCTATGCCATATTCAAAGTAAGTATTACGTTTTTATCTGCATCCTAGAAACATGCCTTGGAAAAACAGTGCAAAAAAGTCAGTCTATCCAAATTCATGACCGATAGCTAGCCAGCTAGCTCACTAGCTTCCACAGCTCTTCTTGTTTTGTACAGTTTGAACAATTGACTTTACGTTGTCCTGATAATAATAATGGATATGTGTATATGGAGTTTAATATAGGGGATGTTTTAAATGCGTGCAAACGGCATGTACCATACGTCTAGTCGTTCCTTTCTCAGCTCAGTAAACGTGGTTAGCAGTAACGCTAGGCCAGACATGCTGGAACCACGTTGCATTTTCCGCAATAGCTGATGTTAGCCAGCTTGAACATGCGACGACACATTATATTTGGTAACTTTTTTTTTTAGCGATATGATTTCCTTGTGTATGGATAAGATGACGCATGACACCTACCTATATTGATCTAGAAATCAACTCGGTTGTTAATAAATGTGTAAAAGAGATCAAGGGAGGACTATATGCTACCATGTGTTCACCCTAGGCTACATAGGCAATAATCAGTCCTTCAGCCCTGTGAAAACTGCTTGTGCGTGGAGTTAACTATTTTTATGTTGATACATCTGTGTGAATCAGGTACTGGACGAGCAAAAACTCCAGCAGGTTGACAGTCTGTGGCAGGAGTTTGAAACTCCGGAAAAGGCGAACAAAATGTGAGTACAGGACACCACTGAGCATCACAATTAGTACAAAACAAACAAGGCTGACTTCAGTCAGTTTTTTTAGTAGTGTATCTAGCATGCTATAGCAATGGAAGGAACTTTTAAATATAGGTGTTAAGCAGTATAATGTGCCATATGAACAATTGTCTCTAACTGTGGATACTTTTATGTCTAAAGGGTTAAACTGAAACACTTTGAGAAGTTCCAGGACACAACTGAAGCCTTGGCAGGTATTGAATGATTGTCACTTTCAAATGATTCCATTTCACACCGGCATCTTTTCCACAATAGTGGACAGGCCCTTGCTTCTGTAAATGCCAGACCACAACATGGAAACAGCAATTACAAGTTACAAGTCTTTTATTGTCAGATGCACAGAATTACACAGGGCTCTGACTGGGCACTGAAATTCTTATGACAAGGCACCACACAACAACCTACCATAGCAAAACATAACATGACATACACTCTGTACAAGTACTCTGAACATAATTTACATGTAATAACATATAATAACCTTACTAAATATACAAGATAAATATACAATGCAATATGCTAAAACATGTACCAACCTATACATATAATACTAACATATACATATAACATATAATACACATATAGTAAAATATAATAAACTAAACTACAGACAAATGGGAGTAGCAGGTAGTGCAATAATTCTGATAAATATGTATTAAATGATTTGTAAATGCATGCCTTTGTTATTTTATGTCCAACTGTGTTGTGTTCGTTGTATCTCAAGAGTCTGAATCAATTCTGATGTGACATCGGAGTTAATTCGTCACTACCACCGAGACAATCACAGCCTAAAAAAACAGTCTTTCATTGTTTAGTAGTTGTTCAACACAAATTATAAATCATTTCATAAAGCAAGATTTTCCCTGGCACTTCACTGTGCTATATAAAACCTGGATATGCTGCAAACTGGATCAAATTATCATAGTTGAACTTCGTTACCTCTGGTTTTACACAACGCAGTCGTCCAGATAACTGGGACATCCTGATGTTGGCAGTCTCTGACTTCCATGAACACATTTATTGTTATGGTGTGCAAACCTGGCTTGCTCTCTGTCTGCGTAGCGGCCACTGCCCTGGTCGAGGGGAAGATTGGGAAGAGCCTGAAGAAGGTGCTTAAGAAGGTTGTGGCCAAAGAGGCCCATGAGCAGCTAGCCATCACCGATATTAAACTGGGTGGAGTCATCAAGGTGAGCAACATGTAACAATCACACTTGTTTACATTGATGAACGTGTCACATCAAGGCATTAACATCTGCTAGCCTTTCATGTTTGACAGCTATTCATCCGTCATGTTGAGGTTGATGACGTGCTAGCATTATCCCCTTGTTTTACTAGCACTTCATTGTCAGATAATTTCTCTTGAGTTTTCGAGCCCTTCTTTCTGTGTGGCTTCCCTCCTGACTCTCTGTCGCCCTCTGCAGGAGAAGCTGAACCTGAACTGTGTGCACAGCCCGGCCGTGCACGAGCTCATGAGGGGCATCCGCAACCAGATGGAGGTACTCATCACTGGCCTGCCCCCCAGGGAGATCAGCGCCATGTCCCTCGGTCTCGCTCACAGGTGAGGCGCACACACACAATATCAATTTGGCACAAGACTGACATTGTGTTTGAGAAGATCACCGACAGACAATGCTTTTAGACTACATGCAAACGTGCTGAATGAGTTACTTTGCTGCCGTCAATAATTACATTTTGCTGTCTGAATCATATGTAGACTTCAGCATTCGTCACTACAGTAGCCCTGGTGTTATTGTACATATGCTGATGAGCTGCGACACTCACCTTTTACCGTTTTTCCTTTGTCTTCAGTCTGTCCCGCTACAAGCTGAAGTTCAGTCCTGATAAAGTGGACACCATGATCGTTCAGGCCATTTGTAAGTGCCCTTTTAAAGGAATTTCACAGTTAACTAAAATAGTTCAGTGCCGGTTATGTATTCTGCACAGTTTAAGTGCTGTGCTCCGGCGTGGTTATACATGTGTTGAGGGATACCATGGCTAGCGATGACGAGGATGACACAATGTCTGTCCTGAAGAAATAATGTGGGTTTTTTTCGTCACTATCTCATCTGAGCTTTTGCCATCAGGTGTTCACAATACATGGTTTAAAGCATCCATGTGTTCTCATATCTTTTGTTGTATTTGGGGCTTGGCCCTACATGGTGTAAGGTATCTTATGTGGTTTCTTATCTTTTGTTCCTGCTCCTTTTAGCTCTGCTGGATGACCTGGATAAAGAACTAAATAACTACATCATGCGCTGCAGAGAATGGTACGGATGGCACTTCCCAGAGGTCGGCAAAATCATCACAGACAATTTGGCCTACTGCAAGAGCGTCCGAAAGATTGGTGAGGAACCTCCACTCTTCTGCCACTGTCATTTCTTAAGAGTCTGAGGATAGATTAGAGATGGGGTCAATTCTATGTCCTGTATTTCACTTCAAGATGTGGTTATGTTGGAAATTCAGCTTCTGATCATGTTGTTGTTCTTGCTTGGGGCGACAGTGGTAGAGAAGTCGTTTAGTAATCAGAAGGTTGATGGTTCGATTCCCTGTCGAAGCGTCCTTGAGCAAGACACTGAACCCCTAATTGCTCCTGATGTGCAGTGTGCCATCAGTGTAAATGTAAAATGTGTATACATTGTAAGTCGCACATATGTAAGTCGCTTTGGATAAAAGCGTCTGCTAAATGACTAAATGTAAACTAAATGCTTGGCGCAACATTCAACTGACGATACTTTTTTTTGTTATTGCTCCCCAGGTGACCGCACCAACGTGGCAACCACAGATCTCTCCGACTTCCTACCAGAGGAGGTGGAGGCAGAGGTCAAGCTGGCTGCTGAGATCTCCATGGGAACAGAAGTGTCTGAGGAGGACATCAGGAACGTCATGCATCTGTGTGACCAGGTGTGTGTGTGTGTGTGTTACAGATGTGTGTCCATTAGGTTTTAAGATGTTATGTGTCAGCTGTGATGATGATGACTGTTGTCTTCCTCCTGAAGCTAAAGCTGAGGGTTTTTCTGTCACTATCTCATCTGAGCTGTTACAGTCGCCCCTGTGCTCCATTGTCACTGTGGATTCCTTATTATATCAGTGAACAGGAGAAACACCATTTCCATACTGACTCTCTTTATTTTACTTGCCTCTGCTATTGTACAAATGTAATCGTCGTTCAGCTTCTATTCTGCACTTGTCATGTTGTGGATGGTGTTGGTCAACTTTGTCTTGTGTTTGCCTCAGGTGATCGAGATCTCGGAGTACCGCACACAACTGTATGACTACCTAAAGAACCGCATGATGGCCATTGCCCCCAACCTCACAATCATGGTGGGAGAGTTGGTCGGAGCCCGCCTCATTTCCCATGCAGGTGAGCTCTCATTGGCTGAATGATTTGTCAGTCACAGAACATGTGTTGAGGAATACCATGGCTAGCGATGACGAGGATGACACAATGTCTGTCCTGAAAACATAATGTGGGTTTTTTTCGTCACTATCTCATCTGAGCTTTTGCCAGCAGGTGTTCAGCCATTACAAATGTAATCATGCTGTGTGGAGATTAGCATTGGTCCTACAGTTGACCTGACACCTGTGTGGACTCTCTTCCTCCTGCTTCTAACAGGTTCCCTTCTGAACTTGGCCAAACACCCTGCGTCCACCGTGCAGATCTTGGGGGCGGAGAAAGCCCTGTTCAGAGCTCTTAAGACCCGCAGAGACACACCCAAATATGGTCTCATTTACCACGCCTCCCTTGTGGGCCAGACGAGTGCCAAAATGAAGGGCAAGGTAATCATCCAGTCTTGATCAAAAACTATTATTATTGCACTACAGTAACTGATGGCACTTAACGTAATGCAACTTGCATAGATAGCTATGATCCATCATCTACAACTTTGAACAGTAACTGATAAGTAATAGTGAGTGCATAATGAGGAATAACAGTAATGTTAGTGCTCCTGCTTGCATAGGTGGTGATGACGACGGCATAATGTCCGTGTACCTAAAACCTACCATATGGGTTAATTAGTCACTCTCATCTAGGCTACAGGTTTTCATTAGACAAGTTTAAAGGGGCCCTTTTCACTTGTTCTCAGCTTTGAGGAAATTAACCTCCTTTTGTGTGTTGGTCACTTAGATCTCCAGGTCACTGGCCGCTAAAACGGCGTTGGCGATCCGCTACGATGCCCTGGGCGAAGACACAAACTCAGAGATGGGTATTGAGAACCGTGCCAAGCTGGAAGCTCGAGTGCGCCAACTAGAGGAGAGGGGTGTAAGTACAGCGCCCTAAGCCACTTGATTTAATCTGCAGGTTCCTGAAAGCCCAAGTCATAGTGTATGTCAAAACACAGCAGGAAATTACTGCTGTCAGATCTGGTTCATTATAAGCTCTTTGACATTTCTGCTGGATGTTTAATACTTTGTCTTTCTGTTTTTAGATCCGGCGCATCAGTGGAACAGGCAAAGCTCTGGCCAAGGCAGACAAATACCAACACAAGAGGTGAGTGCCCACCAGATCCCTTTGAGTTGATGAGCGAAGAAAACCAATTAATTTGTCGGAGGGATTTTGACGTCGGTTTGTTTGCATTTGTTGAGTAGGTTTTGGTTTGGTGTTCAGTTGACCTGGTTCAGTCTCACCCTAACGTGTCGGTTTCCCCTTACAGTGACGTGAAAGTGTATGACCCGTCGGGTGACTCCACGCTGCCCACCACCTCCAAGAAGAGGAAGATCGAGGAAGTGGAACCGGCAGAGGAAGAGGAGGAGCAACCTGTGCAGTCCAAACCCAAAAAGATAAAGAAGGAAAAGGCCGCCGCCGCCGCCGCTGAAGGTAAGGCTGGGCAAAAAACCTTCGCCCACTCTGGTGTTACCATTCAGTCATAATGCAACAACCATAGAAACACAAGAGACAGGGTGGTGAATGATTGTGTCTGTCATTTAGTAATGGCTGTTGCACAGTGACACTTTCAGGAAAGGCAGCCAATATCTTGTAGGTAGAAATTGGAATGTACAAAACTGCCAAAATTCAAGTGTGTTTGTGCTTTCATGCAACTAATTGAGAGTTGAGTCTTAGGACAGCTAATCTGCTTGAGCTGGGTGTAAACAACAGAAATCATGGGTTTGATTTACACTTACTGGTTAAATAAAGAGTCCTAAATATGTTACGGTGCTTGCCACACCAAGCTTTGCAAGACTGGCATCAAGTATGCCTGCTTTTTTTTTTTGTTTGTTTTTTGGCAATTTGGCTAAACTGATTGGAATACAGATTTGAAATTTAATTTTGGTAGCGCTCCTTTTAATATATATTTCTTTTGTTTGTAAATAAAGCAGAGGCCCCAGCGGAAGCGGAGGCGGAGACTGGAGAGCCAAAGAAGAAGAAAAAGAAGAAGCACAAGGCAGAGGCCGAGGCAGTAGTTGAAACGCCAGCAGAGCCAGAGGAGGAGGAAGCTGCCAGTCCGTCAGAAGAAGTAAGTGGCTTTTACCGGTTTTGCTTTTTCTTTAATTCGGTGTGTATGTTTGGTTGATTGATTTAAAGCCTCCCCCCTACCCCACCCCTTGTGTCTGCACTACTTATCTTTGTCTGTGGGTAGCCATGCGCAAGATGTCTCATTTTGTTTTCTGTTTCACCAACAAGCAGACACCGAAAAAGAAAAAAAGAAGAAGAAGGCTAAGGAAGCAGAAGGAGAGTGATGGACGAGTGCATGAACCAAATGAATTATTGGTTTAAAGTTCTTCTGTGTTTTTTTTTTTATATAGTGACTTTGTTTGTGGAACTGAGAGAGAGAAAAAAAAAAAAAGCTTTTTTTTTTTTTTTTTTACTTGAACAATGTCAGCGATCATCTTAAGTATTCCTATATGCTGTTTTCATGAAAGTCACAGTTGTCCCAATGGTCCATTCAATGAACTTCATACAAAACGGTTCTTGGTCTCGTTTAAGGAGGGACTAGAGACCTAATGATTATGTTAATCAAACTGTATACTAGTATGCTGTTTTTTAAACGTAAGTGCATATTCTATCTACCAGTCACATTTTTCCTGACATCAGCCCCTACAGATGAGTCATTTTTTGTATATGTATCTATATGTTCTATTGGTTGTTCAGAACGTCTGCTTCATAATGTGAAGAGCAGCATGTTTGAGTTGGTAGTCCTTTCTAAAGCTGTCAGAGGGGTTTCAGGTCCCCGGATGTGCATCCGGTGGAGTCCTGGATAATAAATGACTATTTCTGTATCGGGCTGCGTCTCTCTTTGACTCCTTTCTGCAAATCTACATTACTTAAAGCACAAGTGGTCCTAATTGAATTTAAACCGGGGTACAGTACAAATGTGAAAACCAAAGGACGAGGATTGTGGTAGTTTGTGATATGGCTTGCTCATTTTACTTTTGACTGAAGTGTAGATTCTGTGAATATACATTTGTAATAAAGGGCAACATTTAATAAGATGGAGCAATTGGTAGGTAGCTAGAGGGTGAGACCTGTACCTGATCATACCACTTGGTCCCTTGCCGTTTACTTTTTATTTGCTTTGCTGGCCATGATATTAATGAAGAAGCAATTTCACTCAATTGATCAAATTAGCCACTTTCCATAGGACAGTGTTGTTTCCAGATACAAATTCAGACGCTGAAATGACATGACCAATTATCTGCTAGCAACATGCTGCCCATACCACACATTTCATTTATTCTTTAACCTCAAAAGTTTTAAAACTTCTTTCCAAGTTTAATAACCGCCGGGTGGAGGACCGTTTTCCATCATTCTTTAATCTCTTCAGGGCTTCGCCACTGCAATTGGCCCTTAAATCTGAATTCCTGTAATATCCCCCAGGAGCTGCAATTTACCAATGTGTAAACAATATTCCTACTCTACTGACTATACTAGAAGCCCTAAGTAATACAAGCAGTCTCGTCTGATGTGATATACTAGTGTGAACTGACACGTTCTCTTATTCCCCACTCCAACATTAATAATCTTTTCTTCCACATTATGCTCAAAATGTTTTAATTCTAGATCCTTAATTATGTGTTTTCGATACATGGTGTTTATTTTCTGTGTATTCTATCTTTACGAATAAGTAGGCTAAGTACAGTAGGCCTCCGCAACTGTTGTTCATTTTTATGATAGTTGGTTTACTTGCTTTTGATGGTGCAAAAAAGGAACAAAATAACTGACAACAAAGTCAGTTAGACAGATTCAGAATGTGTTATTGCCTGCCCGTTTGTATTTAATGAACTGTGAAGTAGCCACAAAAGCACAACAGATGGGGTAGACTACATACATACATTTTTAATTGTTAAAGGTAATATTCCGTAGTAACTGTCAACCTGACTTTTTACGTGTCTCGAGCAATATTGTACTTTGAAAAACTTTCCTCACGGGTAGTGCATTTTTCAAGCAAAGCAACGATTGGGGAACTAATACCAGAAACCTTTACGCAATCAACACATTTACATTTAGTAATTTAGCAGACGCTTTTGTCCAAAGCGACGTACAAGGGAGAGAACAGTCAAGCTAAGAGCAATAAAAACCTGGTGTAACAAACATACTACCAACCCATCGGGTGTTTTCGGGTCACCAAGTAGCCTAACAGAAGGGGTAATGGTCTTAAGTGAAGTGCCACGTTCGAACTTTGCAAACAGAAGAATGCGAATTGTCTTTCCAAAAGCAAAAGAAGGGGGGTAGCCTCGTCGTTTATTGGCCACAAACCAAATAGGCTTTTATGACAGCCATTTGGCCAAGCTCCACTTTGAAACATTTTCTCGTCACAGAATTGGTACTTTTAACTTCTAACTTTTTGTTCGAGGTAATAAGCATTTCTCAAAAGTCAGTTCACTATTTAAGTTGCACAATACCACCAACAGGCGCCGAAGCCGTGAAAGTGGAATTGCAACACTGAAGCAGAGTTATAATGGCCGCAGTGCTAATGGCTATGGCTCGCTGGCAGATGGATGTAACTTCCTGGCATATGAGAACAATTCCAGTGTAGTTTCCCAGCTATTTTGTATCTTCTCGGGTGAACAACAAACAGGAAACGTCTGTGCTATAAAGGTGATTGACACGTCTTCACACTAATGGGGACTTCTACAATCGAAAAAGGTATCCAATTGTCGCAAAGAAGAAAGGCGGAACTTCCTGTACGTGACGCAAATTTCACGGTCAAGCTTGGAAGCCCCACCTTTTGTGTTTCCCGCACCGTCAATCAAAATAGAAAAAATCAACTCGAATACCCCTTCGGAGCCCGCCTTTGATTAAAGCAATCATGTTTGGAGTTTAAATGACCATTTATTCTTCCGATTTGTACCTTTCACGCTATGACTGGTACGTAACATTTAACCCGATCGAAGCGTACCATCACCGGTGAGTTTGCACTACCATTAGCAAGCAAGCTAAGTCTTTAATCTTTTTCAGCAGCTCAACTAGCAGTTGGTTAGCCAGTTAGCTAGATTGCTAGCAACACTTTAACAAAGTAAATTATTGAAACCGTTGAGCAATCCTTTCTAATTGCTAAATGCATGAGTACAAATACAGTTTCAACAAATTACTATTCACTTTCCCTCTACTCGCCATCTTACTGCATACAATCAGCGGATAAATTGTTTGTTCTGTTCAGTTTCCCTCTCCCTGTTTGTCTTTAGCCCCCGAACAGCCAGTTAAAGAGGAGGAAATGGCTGCCTTGGACGTGGACAGCAGTCAAAGCGACTTTCTGCAGAACGCCAGCAGCGGGCAGGAGCAGGTATTTCGCGTTCCGTTTCTCTTCTCTTACTCTCCGGTCGGATGTCCCACAAATGCGTGGTGTTTTAGTGAAGTTCACACGTTTTAAAATATGATGTAGGGGGGGAAAAGTCGAATACTTCCTGTGAGCCTCCGGACTAACGGCCACCCACTTTCTTCAATTTAAACCCGCCCATAGTGGGTAGGACGCTACCGCCACTGCCTCTGCCCGTGGTACCTGCGGTCAGACCGGGTCACCCCCTCGTTAGGGGAGGACCCCGTTGGTAGAGTGTCACCACCCCTACGAGGGAGGCCCTGGAGCTTGAAACTGTTGTGCCAATGCACTGTACTGTCTAATGTGCTATTGTTGTTTGGGCTGAAGATGAAGACGAAGGCGCTTTGCGTGCATAACTGACTTAAGCGATGAGTTAGACAGCCTTTTATGTTCTCGTCTTGATAGTATAATTTCATGTTGCGATAATACAAAACCATCGGGACTGATTAATACATTTGTTGACAACATCCTGTGCGCTTGTAGGAATGCCTTCACTTGCTTGATTACGGATTGCCTCTAATAAATCCACACATTTATGCAGATTTACATGTGAAATGTAATCTTTTGTTGAACGAGAGATTGGTGCATAAATGAATGCCATGACCGGTTTGAAATGATTATAGAAACACTTTGAAATTGAAAGGTGAACTGTGCCACGGATATGTGTATTCAGTGAACAGACCTTTTCATCTAAGTCGTTTTCTGTACAGAAAGGTTATAGATTTCATTAGCTTAGAAGTTGAATTAATAAGTTAAACTCATAATTCAATGTTATTACCTCTTCTCTGTGTATAATATTTTTGTGTGTGTGTGTGTGTGTGTGTGTGTTGCCCCAGACAACAGACTTAACATCCATCCAGCTCACAGGCTCGTCAGACCGCTGGGAGGTTCTGACCCCTGTCACTTCTGTTAAGGAGGAGCCCGGTATGGTGCACATCCCCAGCGGTGCTGGCATTGTGACCTCCAACGGGCAGTATGTGCTCCAGGGCATGCAGAGTCAGCCCATCTTCGTGACGGCAGGCACCGGTGATGGCAGCGGCACCAATGGGCTTCAGTATCAGGTGATCCCTCAACTCCAGCCGGCGGACGGGCAGCTAAGTTACACGACGGCGACGGCAGTGGTTGGAGACGGCACAGGCGCGGCCCATTCGCTGGAGGACCTCCAGATCATGTCGGCGGATGGCTGTCAGGGCGGACTTGCGCAGCAGATCCAGGGCGTGTCACTGACGGGAGCTACCTTTGGCGGACAGGCAGGCGCTCAGGTGCTGGCCAACATGTCCATGGGGTTGCCGGGGAACATCACATTTGTGCCCATCAGCAGCCTGGACCTGGAGTCGCTGGGGCTGGCCGGGGCGCAGGCCATCTCGGCCAGTGTCACCGCCGATGGCCAAATCATCATGACGGCGCCGGGGGCCGAGGCGGCGGTGTCGGCCGGCGACTGTTTGGATAAGGTTGGGGGTGGTGGTGAGATGGTGGCGTTGGCCGACGGTAGTGGTACCGTTGGTGTCGACGGTAGCAGCAGTGGCGTGGACATGTTTGTGCCAAACACTTCCTCCTCCTCCTCGTCCTCGGTAACCTCTGTGTCGTCCTCGTTGCCCGAGACAATAGACGGCACGGGTGTGCTCACGCAGGCAACTGCGGTGTCGGCTGGTCAGCAGGACCCGTCAGCGACCATCTCAGCCGACGCCTACCTCCAGCAGAACCACATCGCCATCTCCAGCAGTACTGGGGTGACGGGCCAGGAACAGCTGCAGGTTACCACAGCATCCACGCAGCAGCAGCAGCATCCGCAGCTCATCCAGGTCCAGACGGCCGACGGTGTTGCCACAGCGCCTCCGACCCTACAGAGCGTGCAGCTCATCAACCCTGGGACTTTCCTCATCCAGGCCCAGACAGTCAGCCCCACGGGACAGATCCAGTGGCAGACGTTTCAAGTGCAGGGTGTGCAGAACCTGCAGAATCTGCAGATGCCTGCTGGGAATGGCACTGGGGGGGCCTCCCAGATCACGCTGGCTCCTGTTCAGACTCTCTCGCTGGGCCAGGGGGCCAACACCGGACAGATACCCAACCTGCAGACAGTCACTGTCAACTCCATCTCCCATTTCCAGCAAGAAGACACACACAGCCCCTCAGGTATCAACACACATACATGCACGCACACACACACTCTCACATACATACACACACACACACACACACTCTCACATACATACACACACACACACACACACACACACACACACTCACACTCACATATACCCACACTCTCTCATATACACGCACACACACTCTCTCACATACACGCACACACACACTCTCACATACATGCACACACTCTCCCATACATGCACACACACAAATTATTGAAAGCTCTGAAATTGGCATAGTACTTTTTGGCAATTTTGGACTATACATGTTATAGTGACATGGGTTTATGGGACACGAGTGTGCAATCTGTGCATGCAGTTGAGTGTGCAAGTTGATACTCCTGATACTACTGAAAAATCAATACCTGCCAACCAACCTACTATGTGTGTCATGTTAATGAAGAAACTAATGAATGCATACATACATACATACATACATACATACAGACACACACACACACACACACACACATACATACACAAACATACACAAAGTAGCTGATATAGTACATATTCCTCTTCCTCTGTGAGTGACCCAAAAATGTAGACACATAACATGCTTGTATTTGACATTTAAATTGACAAGGAAGCTTTTTCATGGATCTGTTAATGTATTGTATAGGCTGGCAACATGTGCACATTTATATGGGGATTACATTATGTTGTGGAAGTCCACACAAACACACTCTCACATTGATAGCATCTTTTTTTTTTTTCGGGTACTGTTAATATTCTGTCATACCCGTAGCTCTGTTTAAAAATATCCACAGGACCTGCATTCCAGTGCCAGTATAAATTTAGCATTGTAGTGTGTGTGTGTGTGTGTGTGTGTGTGTGTGTGTGTGTGTGGGCGCATGCGTATGTGTGTTCCACTCTACTAGCTGTTACAGACCCAAGTGGTTTGTGTGTTCCAGATGAAGTCGAATTTGTTTGTCACTTTCTTACCTGCTGTGTCTCCTTTGTGTCTGTCTGTCCACCCGCCCCCATCTCTCTCAGACATTCATATAAAGGAGGAGCCTGACTCTGAAGACTGGCAGCTCAGCGGAGACTCCACCCTCAACCCTAACGACCTGTCCAACTTGCGGGTACGGTTGGTGGACGAGGACTCTGAGGGCATGGGGCAGGAGGGTAAGAGGCTACGCAGGGTAGCCTGCACCTGCCCCAACTGCAAGGAGGCAGGAGGAAGGTGAGACCCTCTCACACACACAGCTCAGCCATGACCGGATAGGGTAGGATAGGGGTCTCCTGATCGGCACATCGGGGCACTTCCTATTCCAGAGGTGTGCACATCAGATCAATCATTTTGCGTTATCTACAACAGACCAGGGCCGTATACGTTTGCGTTATCTACTAAAGACCAGGGCCGTATACGTTTGCGTTATCTACAACAGACCAGGGCCTTATCTATTTCCATTAAATACAACAAACCAGGGCCGTAAACGTTTGCGTTATCTACAACAGATCAGGGCCTTATAAGTTTGCGTTGCGTTTAGGTGTGGATATTCATCACCGCCCAAATGTCTTATGAGGTATGAGTATAGGCTAAATACGGATAAAAAAAAAACACAACACCCGCGTCCTGCGTAGCCCAAAACCACCGGTTCACTGGTCTCTTAATTGTTTTATAAGGTCACATTGATCTAAATCTTGCTGATTGCAACAAGAACTGTAAATACTGCTCATGGTGACTGTGTGTAATGTTGAATTAGTGCGAAAAAGTTTCAGAAAGCATTCTGGACACGAAAGCAAAAGCTGCTTGAACTTTCGTAGACTTCTGACCCGATGCTGACGTCTACGAAAGTTTAAGAAGCCTTTGATTTCGTGGGCAGAATGCGTACACTCACAGAAGGTATTGGTTGAAGCCCCTTTCCGGCATATCATACTTTCCGTAATATCATGGGCGGACGTCTTATATCACCTTTGATGGGGACAATAACAAATCAGTGTTTTAAGAAGAACCACTCTTGAGGGGGGCATCAAAGGTTGCCTACTGTTGCAGTGACGTAAGAATATTCATAGGCAAACTTTACATTTATATACAACTAAACATACTTTTTTTTCCGCCTCGTAGTTAGTGACATGCACAGTAACGTATTAATTAATGAATTACCACCCTAATACGGTTTTCCACCCTTCCATCCAATCTGTTTCTGAGTTTGCTGCTCTAAGGGTTCTATGTTTCTCTTTTGACATTAGCCCAGAAAGTTATCTTAGACGACTGCAGTCTTCAGCAGAAGCTGCCAATTTAAACTTTTCCTTTGAGCTAAATTGTCAGTCATGGTTAACTGTGTGTGTGTGTGTGTGTGTGTCAGAGGGTCAAACATGGGCAAGAAGAAGCAGCACATCTGCCACATTCCGGGCTGTGGGAAGGTGTACGGGAAGACGTCTCACCTGCGGGCGCACCTGCGCTGGCACTCCGGGGAGCGGCCGTTCGTCTGCAACTGGATGTTCTGCGGCAAGAGGTTCACACGCAGCGACGAGCTGCAGAGACACCGGAGAACACACACGGGTACACACCTCTCCCTCTCTCTCACACACGTCACGTTTTCTCGGGGGTCTATGAGGCATCAGGACGTCTGCGGGACTCGCTTTCGATGGGTGCAGGAAAATAGTCAGGGATCCAAAGTAGCGGTGTATTGTTGCCAACATTTCGGTCTAATCAAACCTCATCGGTGCTCCTCCTGAGCTTCGTAAGACACGGTGTGCGGAATTTGTCTTTTTTTTTTTTTTTTTTTTTTTCTGCTTGGATCACTCAATTGTTTTCTCCCATTCACCTATACTGTCTTCTTCTTCCTCTTCTCTAAAAAAGAAAAAAACTCATCCTTTCTTTATATCTTTCACTCTATTTCCTTTCTGTCTTTCTTCATTTAGTAGGCTGTATCTTAAGGAAGTGACTGGTATTCTGTGTCTATTAGGGATGCAATGGTACAGTGGGCCCATGTTTCGGTATGTATCACCGTTTTTGGGGCAGGTAGTGGTACCATTTAGGTGTGTTTATATTTAAGGAAAAAAATAAACAATATATCATTAATTATAATTATAACAATTTAAAAAAATATAAACTAAATTAAATAAAATAATACTATTTATAATAAAACTATTTTGCCTCTAGACAAATACAACTTTCTGGCAGCATGACTGTCTGAGCCTGGTTTCTGTCTCTACTCCAGTGAGGTAGCTTTCACTTGCTCTGGAGGTCCAACTATCAGTGGAGAGAGCTAGACAGGGTATTCAGGATTACGCAAAAACTACTGATTCGATTTCCATGAAAGGTGTATAGCATGGGCCAAGGAATAACCATTTCAACTTTTGATCTGACTCACTGGGCGGCTCACACAAATTTAGTTTCACTTTCACTAGCATTGTGAGATGTGGCTGGCATGTGGCCTTGGTGGAGGTCTGCGCTCTCTGTGTCCTTCTAGTCCTCTTTGGGTTTTGTTTCAGTTTTTTTATTTGTTGCAAATTGTTGTCGGAAGGCAATAGCGAGAGATTGTTGTGTTTTCACTAACAGTAGACCCTCCGTGCTGCATCTGGAGTAGGGCCAGGTGATGGTGACATAAATGAGATATCATGTTAGAACTGTTTCCACTCGAGTGGCCAATAGTGTCAAAGCAGTGCAGGCCGACTCTACTTTGTTTACAGTCTCCTTATCCTCGTCATCGTATTGAAGGATGCATCCAAAATGTTCTCACACTGTGGATTTGAAAGACGAGGTGCCTCTCCAAATTTGCTTCTCTATGTCTAGCTAGTGTTCGCCAATGTCAAGTTGGAGTTGAGATCATTTTGTTTTTAGTTCCCCCTCTCTTCTCCAGCTCCTATTTCTATACAGAGCGCTGATAGGCTCCAGGGAAACTCTAAGCGAGATGTTCTGTGGATCTGAATGTATAACGTGTTTAGTCAGCAAGTTTTGAAAGTTATAGGAAATTGACAGGCGTACAATTTACCATAATACCGAGGTTCGCATGTGCGTGTTGAACCCTGGGAGGGAAGTACCGGCAATATACTGTGTACCGTTGCATCCCTAGTGTCTAGAGAGTCTGTGTGTCCCAGGAACTCTACAATCAAAGTGGACTGTTGGCTAGCTAGCTTGCTAGCTTGTACATGCTCCTTCGCTTGCATTCATTTCCAAGCTTGAAGTATTCAGAGACACAGGGGAGTCGATGGCGTGTAAATACTGAGGCGCCACCCTCATGTTTAGGGCCCTCACGTTTTCTCCATATCCACTTTGATGGTAGTATAGACATGCGTGTTATCCTACACACACACACACACACACACACACACTCTTACACTCCACAAACATGTTATTGCATTATATTTAATTTAGGTGACGGATGTCTGCTTGTTGTTTCTCATGTTCATCTCTGAGTGTGTTTTTGTGCTCTGCGCTTGCAACAGGGGAGAAGAAGTTTGTGTGTCCGGAATGCTCAAAGAGGTTCATGCGGAGCGACCACCTGGCCAAACACATTAAAACTCACCAGAACAAAAAGAGCCTATCGGGCGGAGGCACGGGGGAGGGCTCAGCGGATGCCGACGCCTCTGGGGACAGCATCATCACAGGGGCGGGGACCACGCTCATTTTGACCAATCTGCAGCAGGGCACCGCCCCCGATCTCCTGTCCAGCGCTGACCTTCCTCTCCAGCTCGTCACCGTGTCCGCCAGCGAGGTCATGGAGTGACCTTGACTCTGACCCCCTCTACCCTTTCACAGCTCACCGGCTTTTCACTATCGATTTTTATATATATATATAATAAATATATATAAATATATATTTTAAAAAAAGAATTATTATCCGTCTATGTTCAATAGCAGTCTTTTTTACAAGCAGTGCAAACACAGTGACATATAATGTTGTTCCATTCCTTGTACTCTCATAAAGACAAACATAAGCTGGCCCACAGACATTTATACACACGTATATATACGCAAAACTCAACGAAATGCCTTATTTTGTACCGTAGTCTGTAGTATATAATGCTGGAGTTGCATGTATTTTTATTTTTTTTGGCTTTTCATTCTGTAATTGTGTAAAGATGAAATGAGTGTGATCGTGTGTGCGATTGAGAGCTTGTGTGCGTGCGTGCGTGTATGTATGTATGTGTGTGGGTGAATGAGTGTGCATGCCCGAATCTGTGTGTATGAATGTGATGAACATTATGGTACACAGCAGTGACGTGTGTGTGTGTGTGTGTGTGTGTGTGTTTATGTCTGTCATCATAGAAGGGGATTCAGGGATATAGTCTCTGGAGAAGAGAGTGAAGTGGGTTGTCGCTGATGGAAAAAAAAAAGGTTCTGTCCTTCCAGGCCTCAGAATGTGTCTTGTGGTTCTGCTTCTGCACCTGCTTTTGTTCTTCTCAAGTTTATCACTTCACCTGGAATGATAACCCAAATGTGGCATAAAGAGTTTTTACGTTTATTTTTTTTAAGCATTCTCTTGTCATACCTTAAGAGTAACTTGAAGATTTCCCCCAAGTGGCAAAACAATCATGTAATTAAATATTTTTTTTGTATGGTTACTTTCTCTCTGTATGTCCACCATATGCCTGTGTCTCATGAATTATATGTATATCCCATCTCTCTCTATTTCTTTTTCTGAGTGAGACGCTATTTACAGTCATCTAAGTAGTTAAAAGCAATTCTGTTGTATCAAAGCTACTTTTATTTTAATTACTTTTTTGAATACGTGTAAAATTTGAATGTTACTTTTTGTACATCATTTTGTTTTTTTTTCAAATGGAACACAATTAAAGTCGAGATTCTTACTACAAAAAGAAGTCCCGCTTTTTAGAGGATCAAAACTGAGGTCGGAGGTCAGATTCATGTTTGATGGGTTTAGACTTGATGTTAGAAACACTCCAGCTATAGCAATCTCTATGCTATGCTTTATAATGAAGGTCCGCTGATTCAAATATTCTATTTACTATATTATGATCTATATTATATTATCATGTCAACACCAATCCCCACTTTTTTGAGAACTAGGTCTGGAGCTTGGGCTGGAGTTTTGAGAGTTTGGCCTTTTGACCTCTGCCTGAGCTGCACAGTACAGGATAGTTTATAGACGAAATAACTTTTGATAACTCTGTTCTACGTATGTCTTCTCGTGATTGTATGTGTAATTTATATCATATATCTAGTGCTAAAGGTTCAGTCCTTGGTTATAATCCATTACACTTTTCATTGAATTGAAGTCCTCCTCACATTCCTCTAGCTGTCTGTCCTGTGTGTGCGCTCAAAAAACCTGGGTGTTAGTGCAGTCCTGGCTCTAAATGGTAAATCAGTACACTAATTGAACAATAGGGGGCACTCGTGCGCCAATGTTGCTTCAGGAGCACATTGGAGCGTGAGTGCCCCCTTTAGTTGAATCATTTTTTAAATTTCTTTTTTGTGTATGGACAAATACATGTGGTAGCCTTTGACCCAAGGAGCTTCTTACGACCTTTACTGGGGTCTGAAGACTTACCATGGGTTAGTGGCATTAGAAAACAAGCGTAGTTCAGGATTACATTTGAGGGAATGTTTTCACCATTTTAATCAGCTTCATCTAATGAGAACTGAGAAGGGATGTGGTGCGGTAGAGCCAGGCTAGGGTAGGTAATACTTGAGGGTCAAAGAGCACTACGTGGCTTAAAGCATTATAAACACATTCATAATAGGCTATGAACTATTCGTAATGCCTTATAACGATTTGCATAACTATATAGCTACTTATACACAGTAATGACTGCCCTCATAATGTGTTATGTTGTTATAGTATAACCCTTTTAGAGCTTCAAGTATCATAATCTAGCGTAAACTTCTGGTCACATATTCATAATAACGATACATCAGAAACCCACTGGCCCACACAGCTTATTGTGTAATTTATATTGTGCTAGGTCGGAGGACAGGGTGCCACACCATCAAGCAAATGATGATGCACAACATGCTCTAACTCGATCAAGCTCAGTATCTTCAGTCAGTGGCTTCAGGAGCAAATGCGATGGTAGATCCGACAACCACCAGCAATGAAAAAACTGCCTACCCCTCCTTTGCCAACGACAAGACAAAGACAAGTGAACAAAAGACCAATGAAGAAAAAAAACTGAAAAAAGTTAGAAAGAATTAGACAGAGCCTGAGATAAAAACAAAGGTAAACCACAGAAGTCCGTAGGCAGCAAAGAAGATAAGGACAAAATGGTTCAGAAGTCAAGCTGGAAAGTTTAGTAAAAGCACCCACCAGAGAGACAGGAAGCCAGGCACTTGATGGTTAGTTGATGGAGTTAACCCAGGAGGTGGGGATCATAGACCTCTATGTCCATGGTGGGGATGGTGACAACTGAGGGAGTTGAGGGGCCTGGTTGAAGGGGGGGGGGGGGGGGGGTGTCTGAACTATTTAGCCAACATAGCTTGCTACTTATGTAACGCAGCATGGTAGCAACTCAGTGCATTTAGACATGGTGGACCTGCTGAAGTTAAAACCGAACATCAGAATGGGGAAGAACGGTGATGTAAGTGAATTTGAACGTGGCATGGTTGTTGGTGCCAGACGGGCTGGTTTGAGTATTTCAGAAACTGCGGATCTACTGGGATTTATCCGCACAACCAACTCTAGGGTTTACACAGAATGTTCAGAAAAAAAGAAAATATCCAGTGAGAGGCACCTCGCTGGGCGAAAAAGCCTTGTTAATGCCAGTGGTCAGAAGAGAATGGCCAGACTGTATTGAGATGACCGAAAGGCAACAGTAGGCTATTCACACAACCGCTCGTAACAACCAAGGTATGGGCTACAGCAGCAGAGGACCACACCGGGTGCCCCTCCTGTCAGCGAAGAACAGGAAACTGAAGCTACAACTCGCACAGGCTCACCAAAATTGGACGATAGAAGATATAGATTGGAAAAATGTTGGCTGGTCTGATGAGTCTCGATTTCTACTGCAACACTGAGATGATAGGGTCAACATTTCACGTAAACAACATAAAGGCCTTGTATCAAATGTACAGCAACTAAAACATCAGTAGATCTGTTGTTAGTATATTCTGCTTATGAAAAACCAATGCATAGGTAATGGAAACGAGAGGGACCTTAGCCGGAGACTAGGCCTACACATATCTGTCATACAGGAATACTAGCTACTACATTCGCCGAGAAAAGAATCGCTATTCGCCACTGACGACTCTGAGCAAGACTATGGTAAAACGGAACCAGAAACTACCAAGAAACACAGGTACATCATTGGTCTTAATCTGTGTGGCTGACCTCAAACTTTGTGAAACAAGAAACTATCCGAGACTAACGTATCTCTAACGACTATAATTTGAATATACACTCTTCTATGAAAAGGTGTTGTCCTCGTTAGTATAGTGGTGAGTATCCCCGCCTGTCACGCGGGAGACCGGATTTCAATTCCCCGACGGGGAGACTGTTTTTCACATTACTTTTATACATCCGCGTGGCATTGGATGAACAGCCCCCGTCGACTTTGATATGAGCATCGTCCAGTTTAATGTTCATTTTCATCCTTTCACTCTGTTAACTACAATAAAAACAGAGAATTCTTCAACATTGTACAGACTGAACATTGTACTGATATCGTATCCAGAGTTCCGCCGATATGACGAGGAATGTAGAATTATCAAAATCTCACTAATAAAAGGTTAATGAAAAGTAATATGCAAACAAATTGTGATTTCCAATAATAAAAATTAACTTTGCAGTAAATAATGCACACCTCAATTTCTGCTAACGGTGGGACTCGAACTGGGAACCTTGGGGTCAACTTTTCTCGCATATAAATGCATATAAAAACAGAAGTATATAGTTTAAAAAATGATTTATGAAGTTCATCAACATTAAAAAAAACTTCAGTCATGGAGGATTAGGCCATACAAAATCCCTTCCTTCCTTTTTTCTCTTTTTTCCCTTTTTTCCTCTCGTCCTCTCCTCCTTTCTTCTCAGAAACCAGAAACTGGTTATATCTTATTCTACCCTCCTGCTCCAGCACACTGCAATTCCTGCCGGAGTTTGTGATCTTGGCTGCTTCCATTCGCTGTCGCTGGGCCTCTCTCTTCATAGCCTCTCTCTCTGCTCTCTGTGAAGGAGGGATGGGCTCAGACACCTCGCTGCAGTGGAAATCCCGGGCTACCAGTGGCACCATAGGAACAAGAGAGGTGCTGGTCTGCTGGGTTGATGTATTTGGAGCCATCTGTTAAAATAACAAAATAACAATAATAAATGTTCTCTTAATTTAATAGGCCGCTTTGACTAGTTTATCTAATTGTAGTGCATTTTCCTGAAATAAATAACTAATGGTTTATGGTATGTAACCCATGGATAAACAAAATCGCAGTAGGGCACATCACACAACACTTATCTACAATACACATATTGAAACCCATACACACTGGAGGCAAGTACCGTATATGGATCACATATACTTACACATACACATATAGATCTGGCACTATTCCAGCACACACTCACACATAGTTCCACACACACACGAGTAAGTTACCAGCGTAGATTAATTCACCACATGCACTACAGTCTCACATGCAGTGTTAGTCTAGTCTGTTTTCCTTATCACAAGACCATACCAAGTCCCAGTGTTCATCATCAGTGGCCCACATCATGTCACTGACACAACTACAGTCACCCTCCTGCAGTACTCTTGTACCTCTCATGATCACTGCTGATAAATAACTGGGATACATCACCCTCAGCACATCCCCAGCAGAGTAACTCCACCCAAATGACCATATGGGTGGCAGGTAGGGTGGCCATTTGCCTGGAATATATCCAGACAGTCCAGTTTACCAGCGGCAGGTCGGGTGTTCATTTAAATCCAGTTTACCCGCTCTCTGTTCAGCCTGCTTTTGCTATTTGCTACGTTCAGACGTCTAGTTTTTATAGACAACTAATTTTGGTAGCATTATCAGGGTTCATTTTGATGGAATACGGTCATGTGTAAGACCTATACACACACCTGTCACTCCAACTACCTGTCCAGGTCATTTACTATGATGTTCTGTGGTCTGGGACAACACATAAAAGAAAAGCTGCAACAGTATGATATTTCCAGATAAATGTGCTTCACTTAATAAAAGCTATCAGTTATCACTGTCATTCAAGAAACTATGAGCGATTGCACCATTGCGTTTAGTTTCACTTCTTGAAATGCTAGATTTGTAACTCTCTGTTGTGTTGCCATTACCGTGAGACTCGCTCTGCAAGGATAATGAATTCTTACCTCTACGGTTTGCTCTCCGTTTGTAATTGATAGGATCACTAAACTACAACCCTCATCACATCATTTGAACGTTACCTTCCTTTCAGCTCAAATAGTACTTAAAGTAAAAATGTTTCCTTAAAACAAACAAAAAATGTGCCAATATGCTCAGTATTTCCAGTCAGTTCGGTTGTTTAACGTAGGCTACAGTTTACAGGATTCTTGTAAATGAGAGACATAGCTAGGATAATGATTTATTGCATAGGATACATTAGGCCCTCCAAGAGACATGCAATTGGTAGACAGGTAGGCTGTATTGCAAACCTACAGTACTGGTAATATCCGATCACAAATTACTCCACATGCACATAATCATAAATGTATAGACTTGTCTTTTTTTTGTTTATCTTCAGGTTACCAACTATAAACTTTCTAGTTGAGTCAGCAGCCAGAAAGTATTCAATCTACAGAAAATGACAAGTAAAGTCCAAAGTGACAATATTTTTATAGTTTTCAAAAGTTGAGTTGACAGAGCTTTTTTGATTTAGTCCTTCACTCGAGCAGCCTCACAGCAGTAATGAACAGATGTTTATTTTCACGGGCTACATCACAGACAGGCTTGTGATCCACGTAATCAGACTGACTAGGTATCCCTCCACTATTGTGTTACTGCACAGAGGAGCCACACGTTACCATTTCCTTCTTCAGTAATTCATATTTGACAGGATACCCAGCGTACCTACGCAGTAATACAGGCAGTCTCATTGGTGTATCATAAAAGACACACCAAGGGTGAGTGAAAAGCATACTACAGAACATAATACACGTAAAGGGAACAAAACCTGGCCTAAAGCCTACTACTATCTGCATAAAACTGTAATATCAGCAAACAAAATAATTGTTTACGACACAAATATTAAAATGTGATTTAAAATATTCTGCAAAGGTGGGTGGGGTCAGTCACTCATTCATTCCTTAATGCGACAATGTTCTTTTTCAAAAGTTGAAAAATAGAAGAAAAGCTGCCACAGTACGACATTTCCAGATAAATGTGCTCCACTTATCAAAGCTATCAGTTATCGTTGTCATTCAAGAAACTATCAGCAACTGCACCATTGCGATTCCAGTAATACAGTAGGCTATAGGATCAAGATAGAACGGGAAGGCTGTAGTGTTGCCATTAGCTTGACACGCTCTACAAGGAGTAAGGACCCGCGTTAAAAACTTAAACGTTTGGACTTGTCGGATTGAAGATACTGTGGTAAGAATAGGGAGAACATTTGTCGTGTCCTATCTCTGTACTAATACATCCACTTTCCACTTCACCTCAGTCTTGAGGTGTCTCACCGATGAAACCAGGCGGTGCTAGTGAACCCCCAACCGCTCGCTAAGAGTAGGAACTAACCGCTATAGTTTGCTCTGAGGTTTATCATTGATAGCATCACCAAAGTATAACCCTCTGTTTCATCACATCATTTTAACGTGTATTTGCTTTCAGCTCAAATAGTACTTAAAGTAAAAATGTCTACTCAAAACAATAAAAATAGGCCAGTATGCTCAGTATTACCAGTCATTCGGTTGTGCTTCATTAGGCTATAGCTAAAGAAAAGTGATGATTAGTTTAACGTAGGCTACAGTTTACAGGATTTTAGTAAATGAGAGACATGGCTAGGATAATGATTGATTGGTAAACAAGTAGGATGTATTGCAAACATACAGTACTGGTAATATCGGATCACACATAACCCCATGCACATCAGAAGGTTATAATCGTAAATTTATACACTTGCCTTTGTTGTTTGTTACCCTCGGTTTATTAATCATAAACTTCCTAGTTGAGTCAGCAGCAAGACACTACTTAATCTGCAGCAAAGTCAAAAGCAAAAATATTCTTAAAGTTTTCTAAAGTTGAGTTGATGGTCCTTAGTTCTTCACTCTAACAGTCTCACAACAGTAATGATCACACTAACTAAATATCCATCAAGGCAACATCCTTAAAGATAACTACAGGGAGCGTGTTTTCATATTGGGATTCGCTGGCGTCTGGAACCATTTGATGTTAGCGCTTACTCATAGTAACTTCCGAAACATTCCACAGGCGCTCTCATCGGGATTCTCTGGCTTGAGATTCTAGCCAGCTAAATGTCCGCAGATTCTAAAACAATTGGAGCCAATCACGTGCGCACAGTCGAAAACATTTCACCAATCACGGCAGAAATCCTGGCGAGCGACGTCAGGCACACGGCAGAAATTCTGGAGGGCGACGTTAAATTGCTTACGCTAGACCTGAGGGGGCGGGTAATTCAAAGAGTGAAGCTAGCCGGATGCTTAAGGAATCAACCGAGGCAAATTATCGACATGGTGAGTATTTACACATGTAATACACTGCTGTTAGATACTGAACTAATTTCACCTTTTGTGTTTAGCTAGCTTTCAACCTTACAAACACTCTCTGTTATCTGACTGGAATTTCGCTAGAAACACTCTGTTAGCTGACTGGAATTCCGCTAGTTCTCATCAGCGTTTCCATTGCTAATGTTATCTGTTAGTGCTGTATGATAAAACTTAGGTTATGATTAATTTCACCCGTTGTTTTATGTTGTCGTATCGATGTATTTAGCTATCTAGCTACGTTACAAACACTACCTTATCTGACTGGAAGTTCGCTATATTAAGGGGGCTTTTACGAGGGCTATGAATGAATGAGAATGAGAATGAGAATGTTTGGACTGTGAATCAGTATTTTCTATCGATCGTTTAAATTCAGATGTATAAACGAATATATTGGGAGGTAGTCATATGAATACAGTCTCTTTTACACATGTTTAGGTAGCTACTCTCACTGTTGATGTCATGGAATTTCACTCGTTCTCATCAGCAAAGCCTTTGCTAATGTTATCTGTTAGTTATATGTAGTGTGGTTAATAAATGAGCTGTGTTTCAAACACTATGTGGCTTTTGCCACCACTGTGTTTTTCATAGGGTTATTAATATAACAAGGAAGATGCTCTGCTCTTCATGTACTTGCATTTATGTTATTGTCATGCATTAAAAACAATGTGTATGCATATGTCACCAAAGGCAACATCTTTAAAGTCACACAAGGTGATGGCAGACACAGAGTTGATTACCATTGGCAGGAAGGTAACACACCTACCCAGTTTATTTGGAGTTGCTGTTGCTGCCTGCCTCTTTAGTTCATATCAAGGGAACTAATTGAATGTGTGCGTGCGTGCGTCTGTGCGTGCGTGTCTGTGCGTGCGTGTCTGTGTGTACAGGTGTCAAACCCCCGTATCGGGGTGGAGTCGTTGCTGGTGACGGTCATCAGAAAAGCACCAGCCCAGCAGAAGGCAGGGAGAGCCAGAGTCTGGCCGGGGAAGTGCTTCAGACTCTAGACAGAGAAGGCCTACAAGACATAAATGCAGGTATAACACGCACGCACGCACAGACACACGCACATACCCAGGCCAGGACGCACAGACACACACAAGCGGGCACGCACAGACACACGCACATACGCACAGACACACGCACAGACACACGCACATACGCACAGACACACGCACATACGCAGGCGGGCGGGCGGGCGGGCGCGCGAGCGAGCGAGCGAGCGAGCAGGAACCTAAACTCTCTACACAGAGAAGGCCTAAAAGACAGAGATGCCGGTAGAACACATGCACACACACTCACACACTGCTCAACACTCTCCAGCTACCAGGCAAAAGGGAGGTTCTTTCTTCCACCACACTGGTCATTTAGTTTGTCACTGGATCTCCCAACTTAATGGCGTTTGGGCTGCTCTAAGTGTTTGTTTGTTTGTTTGTTTGTATTGTGTCCCTCTGTAGTTGGAAATTCCTCGTGGGGGAGAGCTGCGCGTCATCGGAGTGCTACTTGGGAGCGTTCCTGGTGGATGGACCAGCGCAGAACCGTCTCCACGCTTGAAAGTGACAAAGCGGGTCCCTGCCACACTGGCCGGTAGCGACTTGCTGTCTGGATTGTATACTGGATTGGGATGACTCCTCTTTGGTGTGGGTTGATCTATTGCAGTGTTTTTTTTTTTCTGTGGATTCTATATGTGGGGCGTGGTTTAAGTATTGCAAACTGATAATACCTTTTTGGGGGAAGGCATGTATCTTGCTTTTGTGTGGACATTGTGTGGGGGTTTTCATGTTAGACATGTTTGGCCATTAGTTGGCTTTATGCCTATCGCCTAGTGAGGTTCTATGTACAGTGAATCTGTGCCTACAGTCCTGTATCCAGTCTGCTTGTGGCAAATAAACATTTGTATAACCATTTCTGATTCTGAGTGTTGTCTGTGACCTGTGTTGCTGTACAAGGGGGTGTTTTTAATGACAATCTGTGTTAAAACAGCAAACTGATAACAATAATAACAGTAATGATAATAATGATGATGTTGAAAATAATAAATGGGGATGATGCCAATGACAACATTAATAAAAGTAACATTGCATGTTATTAACAAGTCAATACAAATTATAAAAACACTGAAAATGATGGAAAGATCTGCATGCGATGATCCCTTGGCAGTGGACATTCTGGTCCTTCAGGTACAGGTATGTGGGAGAAGAAATAAATAATTATTACACATACAGAACACGAATATATGTGTATGAGACATATATATATATATATATATAGTGGGGGTGTTGAGTTATGCCATTGTTATTTGTATTATTTTATGTTGCTGATTTGTATCCTATTGTGTCAATTATACTAATTTTATGTGTTATGTAAGTTAGGGGAAATGCACTTATAGAATTCTTAATTTGACTCTTAATTTGATATAAATATCCGCGGAGAGGATGTGAATAAAACGAAACTTAGAATCCCCAAAGTCCTAGGTTCGTATCCCGTCTGCGGAGCGGATGCGTGTTTCTAGCGAAATTCCAGTCAGATAACAGAGAGTGTTTGTAAGGTTGAAAGCTAGCTAAACACAAAAGGTGAAATTAGTTCAGTATCTAACAGCAGTGTATTACATGTGTAAATACTCACCATGTCGATAATCTGCCTCGGTTGATTCCTTAAGCATCCGGCTAGCTTCACTCTTTGAATTACCCGCCCCCTCAGGTCTAGCGTAAGCAATTTAACGTCGCCCTCCAGAATTTCTGCCGTGTGCCTGACGTCGCTCGCCAGGATTTCTGCCGTGATTGGTGAAATGTTTTCGACTGTGCGAACGTGATTGGCTCCAATTGTTTTAGAATCTGCGGACGTGATTGACTGAAGCTGAAACATTTAGCTGGCTTTGCAGCAAGCTGGGGCTTCGAAGCTGGCGGCCATAAGGCCATTTAAGAGGGGGGGGGAGAAAAAAGAGGGGGAAGAAGGAAAAAGGGAGAAAAGAGAGGAGAAAGAGAGAAGAAAAGAAGAAAGGAGAAAGAAGGAAGAAAATTAGGGTGTTTCCGCATCCATATCTATCTGAGAAATGCATTTCTAACTGCTTAAATACACATATGAAATTTCTGAATGTTTTAAATTATTTGGACACGCCACAGACGGGATACGAACCGACGACTCTAGGTTTCGTTCTATTCGCATCCGCTCCGCAGACGGGATACGAACCTAGGACTTTGGGGATTCTAAGTTTCGTTTTATTCACATCCTCTCCGCGGATATTTATATCAAATTAAGAGTCAAATTAAGAATTCTATAAGTGCATTTCCCCTAACTTACATAACACATAAAATTAGTATAATTGACACAATAGGATACAAATCAGCAACATAAAATAATACAAATAACAATGACATAACTCAACACCCCCACTATATATATATATATATAAATGTCTATATATATATATATATATATGTCTCATACACATATATTCGTGTTCTGTATGTGTAATAATTATTTATTTCTTCTCCCACATACCTGTACCTGAAGGACCAGAATGTCCACTGCCAAGGGATCATCGCATGCAGATCTTTCCATCATTTTCAGTGTTTTTATAATTTGTATTGACTTGTTAATAACATGCAATGTTACTTTTATTAATGTTGTCATTGGCATCATCCCCATTTATTATTTTCAACATCATCATTATTACCATTACTGTTATTATTGTTATCAGTTTGCTGTTTTAACACAGATTGTCATTAAAAACACCCCCTTGTACAGCAACACAGGTCACAGACAACACTCAGAATCAGAAATGGTTATACAAATGTTTATTTGCCACAAGCAGACTGGATACAGGACTGTAGGCACAGATTCACTGTACATAGAACCCCACTAGGCGATAGGCATAAAGCCAACTAATGGCCAACCATGTCTAACATGAAAACCCCCACACAAAAGCAAGATACATGCCTTCCCCCCAAAAGGTATTATCAGTTTGCAATACTTAAACCACGCCCCACATATAGAATCCACAGAAAAAAAAACACTGCAATAGATCAACCCACACCAAAGAGGAGTCATCCCAATCCAGTATACAATCCAGACAGCAAGTCGCTACCGGCCAGTGTGGCAGGGACCCGCTTTGTCACTTTCAAGCGTGGAGACGGTTCTGCGCTGGTCCATCCACCAGGAACGCTCCCAAGTAGCACTCCGATGACGCGCAGCTCTCCCCCACGAGGAATTTCCAACTACAGAGGGACACAATACAAACAAACAAACACTTAGAGCAGCCCAAACGCCATTAAGTTGGGAGATCCAGTGACAAAAAATAAATGACCAGTGTGGTGGAAGAAAGAACCTCCCTTTTGCCTGGTAGCTGGAGAGTGTTGAGCAGTGTGTGAGTGTGTGAGTGTGTGTGCATGTGTTCTACCGGCATCTCTGTCTTTTAGGCCTTCTCTGTGTAGAGAGTTGAGGTGTGCGAGCGTGCGTGCGTGCGTCTGTGTGTCCGTTCCTGCTTGTGCCTGCCTACGTCTGTGTGGCGTGCCTGCCTGCCTGCCTGCCTGCCTGCCTGCCTGCCTGCCTGTGTCTGCGCGGCGTGCGTGCCTGTCTGTCTGTGCGGCGTGCCTGCCTGTGTGTCTGTGCGTGCCCGATTGTGTGTGTCTGTGCGTCCTGGCCTGGGTATGTGCGTGTGTCTGTGCGTGCGTGTGTCTGTGCGTGCCCGCTTGTGTGTGTCTGTGCGTCCTGGCCTGGGTATGTGCGTGTGTCTGTGCGTGCGTGTGTCTGTGCGTGCGTGTGTCTGTGCGTGCGTGTGTCTGTGCGTGCGTGTGTCTGTGCGTGCGTGTGTCTGTGCGTGCGTGTGTCTGTGCGTGCGTGTGTCTGTGCGTGCGTGTGTCTGTGCGTGCGTGTGTCTGTGCGTGTGTCTGTGCGTGCGTGTGTCTGTGCGTGCGTGTGTCTGTGCGTGCCCACTTGTGTGTGTCTGTGCGTCCTGGCCTGGGTATGTGCGTGTGTCTGTGCGTGCGTGTGTCTGTGCGTGCCCGCTTGTGTGTGTCTGTGCGTCCTGGCCTGGGTATGTGCGTGTGTCTGTGCGTGCCCGCTTGTGTGTGTCTGTGCGTCCTGGCCTGGGTATGTGCGTGTGTCTGTGCGTGCGTGTTATACCTGCATTTATGTCTTGTAGGCCTTCTCTGTCTAGAGTCTGAAGCACTTCCCCGGCCAGACTCTGGCTCTCCCTTCTGCTGGGCTGGTGCTTTTCTGATGACCGTCACCAGCAACGACTCCACCCCGATACGGGGGTTTGACACCTGTACACACAGACACGCACGCACAGACACTCACGCACAGACACACGCACGCACACATTCAATTAGTTCCCTTGATATGAACTAAAGAGGCAGGCAGCAACAGCAACTCCAAATAAACTGGGTAGGTGTGTTACCTTCCTGCCAATGGTAATCAACTCTGTGTCTGCCATCACCTTGTGTGACTTTAAAGATGTTGCCTTTGGTGACATATGCATACACATTGTTTTTAATGCATGACAATAACATAAATGCAAGTACATGAAGAGCAGAGCATCTTCCTTGTTATATTAATAACCCTATGAAAAACACAGTGGTGGCAAAAGCCACATAGTGTTTGAAACACAGCTCATTTATTAACCACACTACATATAACTAACAGATAACATTAGCAAAGGCTTTGCTGATGAGAACGAGTGAAATTCCATGACATCAACAGTGAGAGTAGCTACCTAAACATGTGTAAAAGAGACTGTATTCATATGACTACCTCCCAATATATTCGTTTATACATCTGAATTTAAACGATCGATAGAAAATACTGATTCACAGTCCAAACATTCTCATTCTCATTCTCATTCATTCATAGCCCTCGTAAAAGCCCCCTTAATATAGCGAACTTCCAGTCAGATAAGGTAGTGTTTGTAACGTAGCTAGATAGCTAAATACATCGATACGACAACATAAAACAACGGGTGAAATTAATCATAACCTAAGTTTTATCATACAGCACTAACAGATAACATTAGCAATGGAAACGCTGATGAGAACTAGCGGAATTCCAGTCAGCTAACAGAGTGTTTCTAGCGAAATTCCAGTCAGATAACAGAGAGTGTTTGTAAGGTTGAAAGCTAGCTAAACACAAAAGGTGAAATTAGTTCAGTATCTAACAGCAGTGTATTACATGTGTAAATACTCACCATGTCGATAATCTGCCTCGGTTGATTCCTTAAGCATCCGGCTAGCTTCACTCTTTGAATTACCCGCCCCCTCAGGTCTAGCGTAAGCAATGTAACGTCGCCCTCCAGAATTTCTGCCGTGTGCCTGACGTCGCTCTCCAGGATTTCTGCCGTGATTGGTGAAATGTTTTCGACTGTGCGAACGTGATTGGCTCCAATTGTTTTAGAATCTGCGGACGTGATTGACTGAAGCTGAAACATTTAGCTGGCCTTGCAGTCGGCAGCTGGCACGCGGGGAACATGCTGTGACGTCAGTGACCAGGGGCGGCCCTAGCACATTTGGCGCTCTAGGCGAGCTTCACTCCACTCCACTCACTCCCACATATTCTTTTCCCCCACGAAAACGGAATTGCAACTTTCAAACGCTATTTTGCCCTGTAAGACTGCATTTCTTTCACATAAACACAACAACGATCGCGACGATGAACAAACATTTACATTTACATTTACATTTAGTCATTTAGCAGACGCTCATCGGGATTCTCTGGTAGTCGGGGAACGAGGACTGGGTGGCTAGAAAAGCGCTGCCGAAGCTCATTGGCTGATTGTTAAGTGACGACACAAGAGAATACATAGGCCTACTACGACTACCAAAGCCACAAAGATCTGTTATTCAGGGGGTAGACCGACTGAAGGGTTCATAGGTAATTACCGTGAGAGCTCATCCACAAGGTTGTGCCAGATGTAACGGGTTTGTCAGGGAAAACATAGGTCACACAATAGCGAGCAGAAAAGCATCATCTTCATATACGTCCACTGAAACCTTGCGAAAAGCTCCGGTAAGGTTTTAAATGATGACAGCTAAAATCCTGGACAAAACCCCTGTCACTCTCGGAGGTTTTGTACACCCGCTTTCCGAGAGTGTGTACTCCGTGGATGAAGTCGCGACAAACTTGCCAACTTCAATTTCTATTTTTCCAAACGGTGATTTGGGAGGACATTATGATCACATTAACGGGTCTATCAGAGGTAAGCTTTCTGTCATGCCTTATTTTCAGTGAGTGTGTCTTTCAGCATACACAGAGTTGCAGGTGTATTGTGTTGTCATACTTTATTACAACTCCTGGGCTTTCGGTTGTCTTGCAATGCTATTAAGGTGGTCTATACTGTTTGTTTGTGAAATCGGAGTGAGAACATCGGAGTGAGAACATCTTTACATGCAATGTTTACTTTTGTGCCTTTTTGCTAATTGTGTTTTGCTATGTTTTTCCTTGCAGATGGCTTGATGAATAAAGCTCTGTGGGAAGTGCGAACCTTTGAGACGATGTGCGAGGGCGACACCAGGCTGCAAAGACACTACGATTCTGTTAGTCAAACTTTTTTTTTTGGAGCTGATGGATGTATCAATGCAATCTGCAAGAACAAAGTTTCGTTCATTTAGCAGCATGTTTTGTTGCTGTTATTTGTTTCAGTTGTGCCTTTTGCTTCATATTGTGTACCACACGTGTGCCACAGGCTTAATAAATTATGCAAGTTATTTGAGCTATGTGTCTGTCTAATCTTTTTACTTTGTTGCAATCATTTTACTTTAATGCTGTATTATAGGGAACATTTTTGTTATTTGAAATAGGATTTCTGCTCCCTGCTGGCACTCAAAAGCATATCTTACTGGTCTATATAGGTGTTGTATATTAGGGTGAAAGCAAGCAACGGAGCAGACGTAGTGTAGAACTATACTTTACTTCACTTCTTCATCAATCATACTCAATTACATTTCCTCAGGTATCTCATTATCCTAGCGTAACGCCCCTAGTGGATTGTAAGATATACCACATATTCACTCTTTCTTAAAGAACCTCTGCCGGTGGCCCATTGTACAACTAGCCTACCTATTAAGAACTTCATTAGGCAGAACAATCACAACTTCAGTATTGACCATATACTAGATGTATTTTCTTTACCTTAAGAGACTGTACTTAAACATATAAGATTTAACAAGTTCAGTATTTAAACCTTGAGCATAATAAAGCATAACGTATGCAGAATATTAACAATCACAAATGATACAACAGATCAATATCATTCAGTGCACACAGCTATAGAACACAATGTAACACATTTTTTTAAATGAATATCTCTTCCCTCTTTCTTTTGGAAAAGTGTCTATGTTACATAGTCCTTGTGCCATTCTGGAACACGAACAGTTCTCCTAGACGGCAATGCAGTATCAGGCGGTGTGGCCTGCAGCAGCTCATGTGTCTCATCAGGAGGAGGTGGAGTGGGAGGTACAGGCATGTTGACTGGCAAGGCAGGGGCAAGATGACTTGCGTTCCACATTTTGCCATCAGAGAGGCGAAAGGTTGCAGGGCCTCTCTGTTCAATGATTTGCAGTGGCTTTGTAAACTTGTGAGCACCTTTCTTTATCAGAGTAGGCTTTTTAATGCGCACAAAGCCACCAACCTGAAATGTCGGGATCTGTGCACTGCGGCGTTTGTCAGTGTACTCTTTTGATTTTAGTTGTTTCTTCTTAACAGTGTCTCTAAGTTCTGCATCGTCCAACTGCATAGGACGTGTAGGCAAGCCCCTAATGTTCAATTTGGTGTTCATCGGGCGACCATGCAGCAGTTCAGCAGGGGAGACTTGTGTGATTGCATGGGGAGTAGCACGATAAGAAAACAAGAAATCAGTAGTAAACTGCTTCCAAGGTTTACCCTCAATGTCTGCTGTCTGGAGGCAGTCTTTTAGGCATCTGTTCCATCTTTCAACTTCGCCATTGCATCGTGGATAATAGATGGAACTACGGCAATGTTTAATATCTCGGCTGGCAAGGAATGCTTCAAATTCAGCAGAGACAAAAGCTGACCCGTTGTCTGTCACCAGTTCAATCGGGTTTCCTTCACGGCTGAAGACAGTAGAAAGAAACTTAATGGCAGTAGCTGAAGTCACCTCAGAGGTGAATGCCACCTCTGGCCACTTGCTGTAATAATCCACAAGAGTAATAGCATAACGGCAATCCGGAGGCGCACGGAGGTAAGGACCAACAAAGTCCACTGCAAGCTTTTCCCATGCTGCATTGGGAAGACTCACCGGATTCAGTGGGGAAGCTCTGACGATGGCAGTCTTGTCATGTTGAGTGCATGTGACGCAGGACTTGATGGCGGTCTCTACAGCTGCATCCATACCTGGCCACCAATAGAGCTCCCTAAGTCTTTGCTTTGTACGTACAATTCCCTGATGTGTATCATGGGCAATTTGGATCAGTTTGGGCTGAATTTCTCTTGGAACTACAACACGGTGAGTGCCACGGATAACACATTCATCATGTTCTGCAAGCTCAGTGTGAATTTTGAAGTATGGTACAAGAGCTGGATCAAGACCTTTAGCAGTGCACGGCCAACCTGTCCTGATGTACGCCCTCACCTGTTGTAGAATAAGACAGTCTTTACATGCAGCAGTCAGCTCTTCCATGGTAATGGCAGCAAAATCATCTGACACTAATGCAACCGTCTCCATGTCAGGTTCCACATTGAAGTCAGTGTTAGGCAGTGGTAGACGTGAAAGACAGTCAGCAATTACATTGTCACATCCACGTTTGTACTCAATTGTGTAATTGAATGATGAATCTGCTCTCTCGATGATGCCTTCCTTTTCCAACCGCAGCAGCTCTGCAGTGACTTCATCACGGATGGAGAATGGTAAGCGGCGTAGCTTTTGCTGGACAGGAGTGATCTCTGGTCGCACCTTTACCTTGTGTACAAAGTTGACGACCTCTCCCAACTCTGCAACCGCAGTAGTGTGCTGCACTGGAATTGTGGGAGGTGTAGAGCTACGCATACAGTCACTTGAAATGTCCAATCTCAAAGCAGTAAAAAGATCCATGCCTAAAATTGGTGTTCCCCCTGGGACAACGTAAAGATTTGCATTGGCAGATTTGGTATTGCAAGTCACATTCAAAGCTAGACAGCCAAGCACAGGTATTGGGGTCTTTGTGTATGTCATCAGACGCAGAGTAGGGCTTGTAAGCGAAAAGTCTTTGAAGTTTTCTTCGTAAAAACACTGAGGTATAATGGAAACAGCAGATCCTGTGTCAATTGGTAATTTTGTATTTACACTAGTGCCACATGCTGCTTGAAGTGACACATTGCACCACAGTTTATTTGTCTGGATATCGTTTTCATTCTCAATCCCAATGCTTAACACAGTGACATCTGAAACTTCTTTTACAGTGGATGCAGGCATGCTTTTGCAAATTTCACCGTAATGTCCTGTCTTGTGGCACTTGTTACAGGTAACTGACTTGGCAGGGCATGAAGAACTGTTTGCCAAGTGACTGGATGATCCACAACGGTAGCACTTCTTTCCTGCGGAAGGATTTGTAGTTTCATATTGCTTGGGCGCGAAACGGGAGTCGTTGCGATGATGCTGCGAGGTCTGTCGTTTTCCTCCGCCGCGAAAAGTAGTGCCATGGACGGCCCCAACAACTCCATCATCTTTCTTAGCCAGTGGCGGTTCTAGACCATTTTTACTAGGGGGGCCAAGGAGGCCAGTGTTTAACCAGAGGGGCACATAAAAATTAGATTTAATAAATAATATTAAATAAGATTTTTGTAACCAATAGTAGCTAGGTAGTCATATATAATAATAATATTATAATAGTATTGTTTCTGTTTATAGTTTCTTCAAATTTAGACTTTTTAAATGTAGTATTTCCTAATTCTAATGGTTGGTTAGCTGGCTAACAGTCATGACAGACAACAAACATGTCATACAAAATTGCTCCCCCAGAAATGTCGGGCTAAAATCGCCACTGCTATTCATACTAAAATCTAAGCATGTGCTATTATGTGATGTCTCCTTTAGGATTTGTTTTTGGCGTTGATACAATCGTGAATAATTACTGTGTCTTATCAAATCTAAACTCTCCTGAGCAAGCTAGCGAGCTGTACCTGATGGCACATCTAAATGAGACAGAAGGACAGCGATATTTGGAAAAGGCATTGTATTATTGGCTGCGATCCATAATGTATTAACTTCAACTTTATTTTGTCCCTTAAAGTCTGCAAAGCGTCTGCCCCAACTTTCTTTTCCCGACATTTACATTTATCTTGTAGCTACATAACATAATCCATCCCCATACACCGGAGATTTCAAGAGTACAAATGCCTATCAATATGCAGTTGCAGGATGGGTGAACGACACCAAAATATGTTATCTGGAGACAAAAAAATATGTATGTGATCACAGGTCATGTAAGTAACTAAAACAGCAATTATCAACCGTGTTATTTTAGTGGTGGTTAAGAGTGCCAATATGGGCTGACGAGTTGTTAGCTAAAGCGTTTAGTAAAGGGCAAAACAGCTCGCTAGCTATTAGCATTCTAGGTTGCTCAGTATAGTTTAGCTTTAATAAGACACAGTAATTATTCACGATTGTATCAACGTGCTACATTTCACTTAACATGTCAGTCATTCCCTAAATCTTTTGGAATATAACGAAATTGTATATCTGGGTTTCTTTGGCGACAGTTGTCGCATCCAACAGCAAAACATATCCCGGGCATTTGAACTTTCTGTGGGTTGTGACTGACGCACAGCTAGACTACTGTGTCCGTGTTGGACACAAATATGGCGGCGCTTAGACACAGTGACGTCACATGGTCTCTATGAATAGTAGTTGCTGAGTTCTCATTCGACGACAAGCACCACACCTGGTAAACTACAGTGTTTAGGTGCGCCGCTTTAATTTACCCGTGTAGAACGTTGCGTCGCATTAGTTCTGCTTTTGGCGCTCGGGTGTAAAATCATAATAAATTCATATTTTTTTTATTTGGTCGGCACGGGGTGGCCAGGGATATGTCTACGGGGGCACGGGCCACCCCAGGCCTCCGTGTAGAACCGCCACTGTTCTTAGCCATCGCTTTTGCCTCGGCAAGCACCGTTTCTATTTGGCTAGCAAGCGTGACAGCCTTTTGTAAAGTCAGTCCAGTTTCTAATAGCAAGCGTTCTCGTATTCTGGAACTGTTGGTTTTCTCGACCAGTTGGTCTCTAATCATGTCATCTGTCACTTCTCCAAACTCGCAGGTAGAGGCTAGCTCGCGCAGGGCAGCAATATAGTGAACAACAGACTCACCAACGTTTTGGCTGCGTAGACGGAACTTGTTCCTTTCGGCCACAACGTTCACTTTGGGCATGAAGAAGGCCTTCAAGGCTTTAGTAGCATCTTCGTATGATGTCCCCATTTCGAGATGGTAGAAAATTCGTTGTGCTTCCACACCCATGCAGTGAATCAAGAGCGCGCGCTTTCTTTTGTCCGCCAATTCCTTCTCGGACAGTGCAATCAAGTACGTCTCAAAACTTCTCAGCCAGGTATCAAAAGTAATTGTAGGTTCACCTGGTGATTGTAGGAACGGTAGAGGTTGTGTCAGGCTGAGTAGTGCCATATCCTCGTCGCCAATATGTTGTATATTAGGGTGAAAGCAAGCAACGGAGCAGACGTAGTGTAGAACTATACTTTACTTCACTTCTTCATCAATCATACTCAATTACATTTCCTCAGGTATCTCATTATCCTAGCGTAACGCCCCTAGTGGATTGTAAGATATACCACAATAGGCCTACTGCTTATAATAATCAGCTACCTCTATTTTTGTGACGGTGACAACGTCATACAAAATTGCCCCACCAGAAATTTCAGGCTAAAATCGCCACTGGTTATAATCATAAATATACAAACTTGCCTTTGTTGTTTGTTATCCTCAGTTTACCAATTATAAACTTCCTAGTTGAGTCAGCAGCCAGACAATACTCAATCTACAGCAAAAAAGTCCAAAGCGAAAATATTCTTATAGTTTTCAAAAGTTGAGTTGACAGGGCTTTTTTTATTTAGTCCTTCACTCAAGCAGGCTCACAGCAGTAATGAACAGTAATGAACAGTCATTTCTGTTTAGGAGGTATATCACTGCCTCGCTGGGGTTCCTCGGAATCAGACTTAAGTAGTCTCTTCCTGCTGTTTTTTTTGGAGTCGGAGCACTCCAGAAAAGTAGACTCTCCCCTGCTGTTTTTTTTGGAGTCGGAGCACTTTTCTCCCCTGCTGTTTTTTTTTAAGGGTACGTTTCATCGTAAATACACACACCCAACAAGTAGTAACTGAAATGCATGCTTTCCTCATTTGTTTCTCGGAGTAAATAATAAACTTTATCCAACCTTTGTATTTCCTTTTGTGTTCGCTCTCAACTTGGCTAGATTTGTAGATTTATAAGACATTTTTTAGGGCGAACATTCACATGTGTTTCGTTTCCCGCAAAGCTGTAGTACGCACCTTGTACTAATAGCAACCAACATGTTACTGGGTCTTCATTTTGGCGTTTGAAAGGCATAAGCAAGAAGGGACTTACAAGACATTTATAAGAAGAGATAAAGGAGTATTTATTTTCCTTTCAAGATATTTTTCTAACCTAATTCATGAACAATTTTGACAGTTACTTATGGTTTTAGTGTAGTTAGTTAGTGTAGTTCTGTCAATATTTCGTTGTTGATTTGAGACCTCAAGGTTTTGTGTTCTTGTATTTTCACGCCTGTAAAATAATATATATATATATGTGAGTGTAAAAGAAGAATAGAAAATCAATCAATTGATTTTCAGCTTAGGTAATGGCAATATTAGGCACGAGGAGAGCAACGATGAGGGTGCTCCTGAAAATCTGGCAGCCAACCTAAGACCAGCGAGAGGGCGAGGTGTGAGACCAAGATGGAAAGGGCCAAGAGGCCGACAAGCCTTGGACCAAAGTTGGACCTTTTTATATATTGACGAATTCCAGATCTGGGCCTACTCTTTACCATTCGCTCATCAACGGACACATTTTGAAGGGGCTGATGCAGGGCTTTGCAGCGCTCCTTGAAATGGTCAAGGAAAGTTCTGACTTTTCTCATCTTATCATTTCCATCCTCAGCACTGGGGTCTACTACATGTAACATGGCCACCAGGGCTTTGAGCCGCTCCCGTGACATGGTAGACCTTGCCCAAAGCCCATGGTCCCCTCATATAGTTTTACAGCCACGCCTCCGATGACCTCACGGCAAGCCATCCCACCTCTGACACCATTTGTAGCATACAAAGAGCATAGTCACCTCACCCTCTCTCTCTCTCTCCCCTCTCCGTCCCTCTCTCTCTCTCTTTCCCTCCCTCCCTCCGGATCAACCTGGTTCTAGATGATGCCAAACATGCACCCTGACTGACTGCAGTCAGAGTGAATGTTTGGCACCCTGTAGCCAGGCCAGGTGAGGTGAGGTGACTATGCTCTCCGTTCCCTACAAATGGTGTCAGAGGTGGGATGGCTTGCCGTGAGGTCATCGGAGGCGTGGCCGTAAAACTGTATGAGGGTCCCCAGGTAGGTTGACCCCTGTGTAAGGGGGCCCAAAGATGGGTGAAGCACTTGTGTGTCTGTGTGTGGGGGGCACTCTGGATGGGAGAAGTATGGTTGGTGGATGCGCAAGGAATGCCTATGTGCATGAAGCGCAAGGGTGCACTTCCCGAAGTGGAGGGCAGTGTGACGAAGTGCCGTCACTACAGATGAGTGTGTGCTCTGACTGCCACACTATGGAGCCTGGCTCATTGGTATGGCAGTCAGAGTGCATGTTTGGCACCCTGTAGACCCAGGTATAAATCCATGTGGGGTGACCACGCTCTCCCTTCGCTACAAACTGGAATAACATATTTTATCACACTGAAAAAGACGCCAGATATTGGGCTGTAATATTTGAGGTTTTGCTCAGATCAAGCTGAAATTTTAGGAAGATGTTACAAAGTGTTCTTACATCACTGCTTTAATTGAAAGCACCCTAAATCGGTCATTTTAGGGGCTGGCAACAAATTAAATTAATAAATTACCTGTATATCTGTTTGCACAAAACTATGGCTATTATCAGTGTTTGTTATTCATGTGTCTTTACTCTGCAGTGATGTTAATGATGACAGTACTAAGTTGATGTATATGATTCCAGCATACTTGACAAGCACAGATCAGAGGTGACAAACCCACATAGGAAGGGAGAGATAGTGAACCAGGGGGGTGAAAGATTACCTCACAGAATACGCAGAGATCTTCCCACATTCTCCTGGAGGCCAACAAAGACCGGTGTATCTACGGTCAGAGAGGGTTTGAGGATCACACCTTTCAGGAGATGTGGGAGCTGTACAGTCAGTAGCTCACCCAAAAGGACAGGCCAGAGCAATCCAGTGATGAGCAGAGGGACATGATACTGTAGGCACATAGTTATGTGAGGAGGTGATTGCACACGCCAGTGACCCACATCACAAGTGTGGCGATTCAGAGGTTCAGGAAACATATTGATGACAAGGAGACAAGGAGCAAGTAAGTGTATATGAAACAGGAGGAGCAGAATAGCGCAGTTTATGAATATATTATTTAATCACTTTGACTAAATGTGTTTGTTTGCTTTTGGTAATTAAAAACTGGTACATCATAAAAGTGAGAAGCTAAGTGAGATTCAGAGTTAATATTTTTAAATACAAAACTACTTTCTTCTGTAAATTCTTAGACTCGGTCACGCCGTCTAGCAGTCAGTCTCTGAAGTCCCAGTCCGAGGGTTCCCGGCCCACAGACGGGTCCAAGCAGCCTGAGTCCGCTGTCTGCCCCCAAGCAGCACCTATCCACTAGCCAGCCCACAGAGTCCCCGTCCACACCCCAGATTATCCCATGGAATCACCTCAGACTGACTCTCCTGTAAGTGATATTCACATGACAGTGTTTCCCCTAGGTTTACAGCTTTGGGGGGGGGGGGGGGGGCGGCACGGTGTGCGGCGCGCCGACACAAACGCTTAAAGGAATCATGGTGTTCATGTGTTTCTTTTAATGACAGCAGTTAATATAACAACTAAACATCGGAACATGTCTTTTTATGACAATTATCCACAAAGTATGCAGCTTTTGTCGCTGCAGTGGTGTATCTTTCTGGGCTTCTAGAAGAAAAAAAATTGAGATATTTGCGGCCTAAAATTCCTGATTTCGCAGGAGCTTTTCCAAAAAGTTGCGATGACAGTTTTTATTTTTAGGTTTTTGTTGCAATGAAATTGGCGAAACAAGTGAAAGTTGCGATAAAAAGTTGTGAATTGTCCTCTTTGTAATTATAATTGAGTTATTTGTTGAAAAATAATTGATTAATAAACAAACATTAATTCATCAAGAACAAAACGATTGAGAAATGGTCCTCTTAATAACCTCACCAATATGCCAAACAAAAGATTACAAGGACTACAAAAATGTAGCTAAATAGGCTTTACTTATCCACAACGAAGTGCACATGTTGGCATTACAAAAGGACCAGTAAGACTGAATAAAATGTTATGAATGTCTCAGCCTTCATATGACGAAAAAAAAAACCCAGCCTGTGTCACTATGATCTGTCTCGTCATCTGACGTCCTGCCTGTGTTTCTGCCGGTCTCATTGCTTATCAATCTGTTTTGCTATCCTTGTTTATTTATTTTATCCGTATAGGTGTTGATGTTCAATTTCATATATTAATTTTAAGTCGTCCAATTTCAAGTCATCCATTCTTCAACACTAGCTGCTACCTTTTCTTCAAACAGAAAGTAACGTTACATCTCCATGGCAGCTCTTGAGGGTTTGGCAAATAATCGGATTTATTGCTTCCTTCATTATTCACAGCAAAATAAATAATTTTCGTTACATTTCATAGATTTATTACCAGACTGTATGTAAAAAGGGCCACGCACAACTCGCGGAAAATGATAAAAAATGGAAGCCAGATCTATTTCAGAATTTTCTGTACGTACGTTCTGTTTCCACGTCTGTTTTAGCCATTCTCACTGGGCCTCATTGTCGACCCTACCTAGGAAAAGATCTCTGCCGGATTCATGAACGCCTGGATATTAGTTTTTTAAAGCTTAAAAGTGTCCGTAGCTGTGCACTGATTCTTAAGCCCAATTATCTCCGCTGGTGGGAGCGTGCTCACCTGTGTGTGCGCGCACGTGTCTGTGTGTGTGTGTTTGTGCGCATCGCGGCGGAACTCCGCCATGCGCGATACAGAGAGCAGAGAATTGTAAATGCGCGACCATGTAGAGACAGAAATTACATGCCGTCGTGTAAATAAGATAAATAACATAAGGCTATTTATTTTGTTTAATAAAATAACAAGCTATAGACCTGTTCTATAGGAAAGGTAACCTTAAATTACTTCCGTTGTGATCTGGCGCTTTATAGAAAATAAAATTGAACAAAATTAACTTGACCTTCCAGGGGGGGGCGGGGGGTGCCGTTGGGGGGGGCGGGGCGCCCCCCTAATATAACGGTAGGGGAAACACTGTCATGATATGCAAATAGTGGAAATGAGAACAATTTGTTTTTCTGTAAATTAGTTTTATATTTAACATTACTTTGTACACAATGATAACCAATTGTTGTTTTGTGTGTTCCAGGTGGAGCTAAGCTAGAGGGTTGGGTGCGTCTGTGGGAAGACCCCAATGGCATCCCATCTGTCGACATATCCTAGCTCGAAGAGGACACAGAAAGAGGGCTGTTCACCCCTGTGCAAATTTACAAGGACATCACTGGTCTGCTCAAGAAGCGACGGGTGATGAAATCAGACCGTATGTGGTTTTACCCACCACAACCTCCCGGCTATGTCAGGGGTGCTCTGGGGTGCTCAGTCACGTCTTTGTGTGGCGGAGTGTTGGAGTGGAGGTACTCCCTGAAGTGTCCTCAAGTGTGTGGGTACAGGACATAATGTGCACCTCTACAAGTCTGGCTACCACCACCGGGTATTAACTCAAGTCACCTGTGTTGAGAGTAATTACATTACAGTTGAATATTTATTACTATGTATGTAAACATGTAAGAAAAAAAGAAAGAAATTCCTATGATTTGATTATTGATTACCCCCCCCTCATATGTCCTTCAGGTACGTCACATCTGTGATGTATCCAACTGGTACTGGATGCTGACTGAGGTGCTGTGGTGTGGACCGTGTACAAAGGCAGCCAGGAGTGGAGAAGGAGGCACAATGGGTCAGTGGAGTGCGTGTGATCCGGCTATTTTAACACAGCTGAGCGAGGCTCATCAAGCTATATTTCCTGCCATCCTCACCAGCAAGTGAGTACACTGAACCATAATGATAAACTTTAAAGATAGCCACTTAAAAATCAACCTCAACATATTGATTGTGACTCTACTTACAGGCGTGGTGAGGACAGGAATGTTGTGTGCCTTCTGAGGGACCAGACCGAAGGAACACTATGGTCAAGATGTGGAGGCAGATACAGGAGAATCACGTTGAGGAGTATCTTCAGCGCAAGGACCTGTACACCATTCTCCTCATCACTGTAGTGGAACCCGGAGGGATCGTCTCTGCATTAGGGCACACATCCCAGGCTCCACCTCCTCCAAAAGAGCTTCCCTCTGCACGGCTCTTGCACCACCCTTTCCATGTGCAGGATTACTACACCCAGACATTCACTTTTGGCTCGGTGCTAAAAATACAGTATTGATTCCACTAAGAACGTATGTAAATCAAAACATAATGCCATACAGTTTGATACAAAAAAATATTTCAGTATTGTCTTGTTTTCATACAGTTTTAAATTGAACACATTTTCACACTTTTGAAGAAAAAAGGACATATCAATAGAATCTAACAGAGGTTATCACATTATGCAAATTTGACATATTGTTTAGGTGGTGAAGAAGCTGTCTGGGGAGGGTGAAGAAGCTGTCTGGGGAAGATGAAGGCTCAGCTGAGTGGGTCACCAGCATGGGGAACAAACGCTCCCAAACAGTTTGTACTGACCTGTGAGGAGTCCACGGAGAAGCTGGAACCAGTGTGCCGTAGAGTCTTGGAACCTGTCCCCAAAATGTGGTACATGGACCGTGGGTGTTGCAGTGTGCAGGGTCCAACAGCAATGGAGGCTTTGTCCCAGCTTCGGGTGGACAACGGGATGGTTGTGTGTCTGGACATCTTTCACTGGATCCACCGGTTTGACACAGCCATCCGCACAGACCCTCATTCCAAGTACGCTGTGTTCAAGTCTGATAGCTGGGGCAGTGCTGGCATACAACCCCACAGACCTGGAGCTGCTCATCAAGGCTGACAGAGCCAGAGACCTGCAATGCTGAACTTTCTCTCAGATGAGGATGTGGACTGCCATCACATTTCCAGGGAGCAGCTGAAACATCACATGCAGAGGTTCAGAGGACAGTGTAGCATAAACATAACACATTGTGTGTGTGAATGTGTGTGTGTGTGTGTGTGTGTGTGTGTGTGTGTGTGTGTGTGTGTGTGTGTGTGTGTGTGTGTGTGTGCATTTATAGACGCCATTGATGAGATGTAGGCAGGACAGCAGTAACACCTGGAGTGCATCCACGATCCACAAGACATGCACGTGTATAGGGTGGCACGTACCACATCCATCAACAACGTGGACGTGCCCTTCTACCAATGTCTGCATGGAAGCAACAGCCTGGAAGGATTCCACAAAGCTCTTCTGATTCCAGGTACAACAAGTGTATTCTGTATATTTATAACTGTGCAGATCTGCAGGTTTACCTGATAAGTGGCATTGCACAGTGGAACTCAGACAGGAGCTAGGATGCTGTGTTTGGTTTCAAAGGACGTCACCACAGAACCTACTCGGCGCCGCTGATTGGCCGCCTCAACACCCGCTGTCAGCAGCTCTTCAGGGAGACTGTGGAGGAGAACCTCTGGGCCCCTGCTGATTTACCATCTGAGAATCCATTACAGCACTGTGCACCCCAGCATCATTCAATTCAATTCAATTCAATTTTATTTATATAGCGCCATAACAATACAATTGTCTCTAGGCGCTTTACAGAGCCCAGAGCCTGAAACCCCCTTAGTGCAAGCACAATGGCAACACGGGCAAGAAAAAACTCCCTGTTAGTCAGGAAGGAACCTTAAGCAGATCATCCGTGATGAGGTGTTTTATAAAGCAGGAGAGAAGCCCGAAAATGTTGGAGCAAATATTGTTTTAAAAACAAAACAAAATGGGTTTCCCTCATGTCACACAAGCACATCCACTGCCTAGTTCAACAAATCACGTTCACCACCTTTTCTCTGAAAAGTCCCAATCCCGGCCCTGCACTTTCACTGCCCTGCTGACCAGTTGACCAAAAGCACTCACACTGCCCTTTGTTTTACAAAAGCACTGACTAATTATCCAAAATCACATACACGATAGATACGGGAAAGATAATTAGCAGATGCTTTTATCCAAAGCAACGTATTAAAACTCATACGCTCGGTAATCGAAACTGGATCGCCCGTTTGTGCAGCGTTGAAGCCACCCGTTGTGCCACCATACACTAGAGGCAGTCTTCTGCCAAAGATTCACTATTTGTATGAAATCAAGGCTGGTGGCTAGTTAAACTGAAGGGTTTTAATTTCATTATGGAAGTACATTCAGCATAACTACCTAAAATGAACGAATTCATTTTTTTCACCATTTCACTTTTGAGTCCTATGCCATTTATTCACTGACCAGCAGGTGTCCCTCTAGTGCATTAGAAGTCTCGATAAATTGACCACCAGGCTGGGAAGCCAATAATTCTTAAAGCTTCAATTAGCAATTAAAACTGCTTTGTTCAATCAGCTAGCTTAGCTTTTGTCAATGGGTTTCTCCATAGTGGTACTCCTGTGGTATATACTTTCAAAATCACCTACACAGCTGTTAAGCTTATCAGCCACTTTACAATGCATAATATAGTGATTTGCTTCTCTGCTCAAATACAAGAGATTTTTCTGTTACCAACATAATGGAAACTACCGTTGCCTAAACACCAGGACTGGGGTAAGACTGATGTACTATTTTCACACTCACTAACGTTATTCCCGAAAGACAATTCTATGAATTTTACTGTGTAGTAGACGGTAACAAAAGCAGATTACTACATTCCAAGTTATTTTATGATGGTACACTTACCCTCTTTACATTTTTTACATTTGTAAAAAGAGTAAAATGCCTCAAGAGCCGAGTGGTTGAATTAGCAGATGTGAGGTTTATTGCAGTCCGCAATGAAGGTTCATAGGTCCTCCCTTATTCTTGCGCGTGACACTGTGGCCAATCAGAAGTAGGTCCGTCTTTTACCTTTACCCAATCAGAACTCGTTCCGTCTTTGGAACCACTCCCACCAGTTATGACACGCTAGCAGCAGAAGCAGACAAACATGCGGAAGTTAAGCAGAAGATCCTAACATACTTTGAACCTTAAAAGAACGTTCAGTACCAATTATACATATTTAGAAAAGCAGTGTAACAGCCAGGCGAAAACTTAGACACGTAGTGTCTTGCGAGTTTGCTGATGTCAATTAGAATCTCAAAGCGCAGCTGATTCAAAGCTGCACTTCATCGAGGCTAGTAGACGAGCGTACGGGAAGCCTGACACTTGCCTGGACCATCTTTTTGAGCGCGGGAGATCACTAGAACTGTCCGAGCAAGACGCAGCGGGCATGGAACAGGGTGTATCTGCGTCAGTAAATGCAAAGCATTAGAAGGGACTGCCAGCCAGGCGCCGGGAGAGCCGAGCCCAGCAACCAGTACAGGAAATGCGGAAGGAAATACAAACAGGAAGGAGACTGCCATGTAAAGCATGCAGTAAACTGAACCACTTCGCGAGGACGTGCAGGCCAAAACAACAGCAGCCTGGACAGGACGGCAAGCGGAAATGTAGAGACACTGGTAAACAACGCTAAACGCACAAGAAAGTGTACATCACTAGCAAGATAACACACAAGACTCATCTAGCAGCGATGATGCGTATGTGTTCACAGCCAGTAGCAACAACAATACTATACAGCCACAGGTATGCATTAGCCTTAATGGTGTCAAGATATTGGTGTCATTGATTCTGGGGCTGAAGTGATTATTAGTGAATCTGTACACTAAGACCATACCTCATTCCTGCCAACATATGGCTGCGCCACCCCCCTGCTGGAGGAGCATTCACATGCAACACAGAGGTGAGAAATAACACTAATAAGATTAATACTTTTGACTAAACCCTCTCCGTCTTTCTAAGTCCACCTTTGCCTTGGCAAGCATACTTATCATACTTACATTTTCTCTAATAAATAGATGAGTATGGGATTCAGGACTCCTGCGTGGTGTGTTTGAACCTGTGTTTTAAAGGCTGGTGTGCCTAATTGAACCTTGAAATTTCCAGGATGGCGTAGTCTGGCTATTTAGATAGAGCTGTGGGGCTCCCCCTTACAGCTCATGTCACATATGGTATTGTTGTGAAACAAAATGGAGAAAAAAGTGAACCCTAACTCTACAACATTTGGTATGTTTACGACAGCAGTGTGACGGTAGCGTGGTGTTCTTTAGTGTGTGTTTGTAAAGCACGCTGTGTGAAGACATTCGGAAAGTTTACCAAGCACTGAGACATAGTGTATCTAACCAATAGGAAAAACTGTAATACATGAGGTCATCACCTCTAATGTATGAACTTGTTTATCTACTTACAGTATGTATTTACTTGGGTGTTTATGATGGTTTCTCGCTGTCATTTCTGCCTTATTTTTGATTTCATACATTTGTAGGGTAATGGAAACAAGAATCAAATCAAGAAGAGGATATTAGACATCTTTCATTAGATAAGTTGTATTTGTATGATGGTATCATAATTGAATAGTTATTTAAATATATAATATAATTCATATGAAATATTTAATTTAATACTTTCATACAATCAGTGTATTATGGGCAAAAGTGCGTATCCAAAAGCCAGTTAGAATAAGAATCATAAAAATGGAGGGAATCAAAGAGAATATAGTATCACCTTCAAGCTACTTAAAAAACAGAAAACACAGAAAAAGATGGAAACTGGTGGGACAGAAACTGGTTATATCTTATTCTACCCTCCTGCTCTTGTGATTGTCTGTGACCTAGTGGGCCACTGAATGGGCAAGTGCTGTCGGTCAGCCAACAAACTGCAATTCCTGCCGTAGTTTGTGATCTTGGCTGCTTCCATTCGCTGTCGCTGGGCCTCTCTCTTCATAGCCTCTCTCTCTGCTCTCTGTGAAGGAGGGATGGGCTCAGACACCTCGCTGCAGTGGAAATCCCGGGCTACCAGTGGCACCACAGCAACAAGAGAGGTGCTGGTCTGCTGGTGTGGTGGACGTGCAGCCATCACAGGGAGACCCTGCAGGTCCTCCACTCTCAACTTGGGAGCTGAAGTCATCAGGGCTGTAATTGAATGTACATAAATAATTTAGTAAAGCAGATTTAACATAAGTTTATGTAACTTAAGGCATTGTGTTAATGTCATTTCTGAAGTTAAAATAACAGAAATAAATGGTCTCTTCATTTAACAGGCCACTTTGACTTGTATATCTAAGTACAGTGCATGTTCCCGAAATAAATAATAATAACTAAGGGTTTATGGTATGTAACCCATGGAGAAAAACACATAATAGGGCACATCACACAACACGGCACATATTGAAGGACTTACACACTGGAGACAAGTTTACGGATCACATATGCTAACACATACAAATAAACATCTGTTTTCCTTAACACAAGACCATACCAAGTCCCAGTATTCATCATCAGTGGCCCACATCATGTCACTGACACAACTACAGTCACCCTCCTGCAGTACACTTGTACCTCTCGTGCTCACTGCTAATACATTGTCAGCATCACCCTCAACACATCCCCAATACAGTAATTCTACCGAAATGGATTATATCCAGACAGTCCAGTTTTCCAGTTTGAGGACTATTTTTTTAAGGAAAGCAACTGTAGCGTTGCCATTAGCTCGCCTTGACCCGCTCTACAAGGAGTAAGGACCCGCTTTAAAAATGTAAACGTTTGGACTTGTCGGATTGAAGATACTGTGGTAAGAATAGGGAGAACATTTTTCGTGTCCTATCTCTGTATTTATACATCCACTTTCCACTTCACCTCAGTCTTGAGGTGTCTTACCGATGAAACCAGGCGGTGCCACTGCACCCCCAACCGCTCGCTAAGAGTAACTCTTACCGCTATAGTTTGCTCTCCGTTTATCATTGATAGCATCACCAAACTATAACCCTCTGTTTCATCACATCATTTTAACGTTACTTTCCTTTCAGCTCAAATAGTACTTGAAGGAAAAAATGTCTACTCAAAACAATAAAAATGTGCCAATATGCTCAGTATCACCAGTCAGTTCGGTTGTTCTTCATAAGGCTAGAGCTAAAGAAAAGTGATGATTAGTTTAACGTATAGGCTACAGTTTACAGGATTCTAGTAAATGAGAGACATGGCTGAGATAATGATTGATTGCATTACTGGTAATATCGGATCACACATAACCCCACATGCACATCAGAAAGTTATAATCATAAATGTACACTTGCCTTTGTTGCTTGTTATCCTGAGTTTACCAATCATAAACCTCCTAATTGAGTCAGCAGCCAGACGATACTTAATCTGCAGCAAATTACATGTACAGCGATAATATTTTTACAGTTTCCAAAAGTTGAGTTAATGGTCCTTTTTGATTCAGATATTCACTCTAGCAGTTTCACAGCAGTATGAACAGTGATTTGCATCTAGAGTAGTCATCCCGAATGGTCATAGGGTAGATTCAATATACCCTAGTTTATGGCCTTTGTGTAATGTATGACCGTGGATTTGACTGGTAGATAAGTTTGTATCTGGTATATGAGCTTTTAGATACATTTTGGACGGTACTTTCTGAAGGCTGCATTCTGTAGATGCCGTATGCTGTAATACAGGCAGTCTCATAGGTGTGTCATAAAAGACACACCAACGGTGAGTGAAAAGCATACTAAAGAACATTATACACGTAAATGGCATAAAACCTGGCCTAAAGTCTACTACTATCTGCATACAACTGTAACTGTAACTGTAATTGCTTACGACACAAATATTAAAATATGATTTAAAATATTCTGCAAAGGTGGCTGGGGGATGTCACTCAGTCATTCCTTAATGCGACAATGTTCCTTTTCAAAAGTGGAATTGACAAGACTTTAATGATCCAATCCTGGACTCGGTTCTCGAATCTCGAATCGGTCTAGTCTACGTTTCACAGCGTGCGTAGATTTTAATGTCATTACTCGTGATTGAGAGGAGGATGGCTTATCGCCTTTGACTTAGTAGGCTAAGAGTTATTTTGACAGGTAACGTTACCGTTTGCGATTTTCTCAGTAAAAGCTCCTCCGCCTACTCGAGTTTTGAGTACTTTTAAATGATAGACTCTGTCTTGGCTGTCTTTTCTACCTAGGTTCTGGGCTACGTTTCATGATAAATATTTCAATATTAACGTTCATTGTTATTGTAGTGAGATAAATATTTCAATATTAACGTTCATTGTTATTGTAGTGAGATGAATTCACCTATGCTCACGTCACTGCACTCGTTTAGCCCACCTGATTAATTAGTGGCCACTGCTTGGGTGTGGCTATAAAGGCCTGGAAGATTGCAGTGCCTTGATATTGTGAATTGCTACGTCCTGTGCAGTGTGGCATCCTGTTTCTCCCGCGCCTTGGGTTGTGAACTTGTGGTCCTCTCTTCTTTCGCTGACCTCGAGAACTCTCTTGTCCATCCTAGTTCCAGTGAGGACTCGGGTTCCCGTGGCATCCAGTGTCTCCGAGTACCACGCGACCCGGCCTGATGGAGGGCTGGAGTCACCACACGAACTCTTGTCTTGTCTTCTTTTGTTTTGGTTTTCACGAGTTTGTTTGGGTTTTGCGTCGGTGCTTTACACACTTTGCCGTGTAGCCTAAACGGCTTGTCCTTGTCATTTGTTAACGTGTTCCTCAGTTACTTATTTCTTGTGCTTGCTTGTGTCTGACGTCTCACTTAGTTGAATTGCTTGGTTCGTCGTGCTTAACTTGTTGCTTTGTTTTTGTTATTGTGGTCCGTGTTTTATTTCAGTACCTGCGCATAGTTGTGCAACGCGTTTGTTCCTGTGTTATGTTTGTATTGTTTGCATGTTTATGGTACTTCTGTTAGGACAGGTATCCTGTGAGAGGGGGAACTACTTGCCTGTAGTTTCTGTGTATGTGTGTGTTTTCCCTACAGCTGGGGTCGACTGGTGTTTCATTTTTCTTTAACCCCTTTTGTTTGTATGAGCAGGCATTGTGCTATCCTGGAGGGGGCTAGCCACCTGGTGGGGGAGTCCCGTCAGTGCATGCTCAATTGTGATCATTGGTTGCTGTGTGGTTGCTGTGTCACTCTGGTCACTTTTCGCGTGGTGTTCTGTGTTTGCCTTCACAAGGGTGGTGTGAACCCTGAAGCACACTTCCCAGTTAGCCTGCCGCCCCTCTAAGGTAAGTCCTTGCCTGCTATAGTTTGTTTCCATTTAATTCCCTTCCCTAGCGTGTTTGTCAGCCCTGAACCTACATTTGAATATTTATTACTATGTATGTAAACATGCAAGAAAAAAAGAAAGAAATTCCTATGATTTGATTACCCCCCCCCCCCCATATGTCCTTCAGGTACGTCACATCTGTGCTAGGGCTAGATAGGGCTTCGGTAGCTAAAATTTAAGTTCCAGACTAAATGCTTGCTGCCTCAAAGGCATGTTCAAGAAAGGCTTATTTACACTTGTTTAGTAAACACTTGTTAAGGCTAATGACACTGACAGATTGCTTTCTTTTTGTTCTCAGAGTAATGGGAGATGTGAGTGTGTGTGTGTTTGTGTTGGGGGGGGGGGGGTCTGCCTTTTTGCATGAGTAAAAGCATGTAGCATGTTCAAAATGTGACTTTCCATGACACTCACGAGCTCCAGCCGAGGTCCTGGGGGTTGACGAAGAGGATGCCCGCCCTGGAGACGGTCGCCGGGGTGGCAGCGCTGAGGTGACTGATCTCAAACACCAGGCGCATGGAGGTGGTCAGAGAAATACGCTCATTACTGGCCAACGTCAGCACCTACACACACACACACACACGCACAGACCAAGACAGACACACAAATACACACACACACACACACAGACAGACACAGCCAGACACACACATACACACAGGAGAATTCAGACATTATATTGATATACACCAACTGTTGGCATGGTAACTAACCCCTAAACTCTCTCTCTCACACACACACACACACACACACAGAGACACTGGCTCATACTGTATTTATGGTGACTGACAGACCTTGTTGTCGTCCATCACAGTGTTGAGGGACTCGATCCACATGGGGTCTATGTCCCCGTCCAGAACAATCCATTTGGGTCCGTCATGAGACATACTAGAAAGTTCTCTCATGGTAGAAGAGAATAGGCCTGGGAGAGAGAAGAATGGTGCTAAAACACAGCAAACTAACACATGTATACACACTCAGATAGGCACACACTCAGGCACACATACGGCCTGCTATTTTGACCACTAGATGGCGACAGACACCATGACAAACTCACACACGGTCAGAATCACATTGCCTGCTATTTTGACACTATGAAACACTCGGGCACACACACTGTCATAATCACATGGCCTTCTATTTTGTGTATTTAAGCAGTCCTTTTTTAATCTGTCTTTGCTCAGTCTTTATACCAAATAAGTACCAAACCTCTGGTTTTGCTGTCCAAGCAAAATATTCTACTGGTTTCTCTCTGAGCCAATATATTTACTGTTTCCTGCCTCCTGAGAGTTTTTGTGACCTCTGAGAATGTTGACAGTTCTCTGCTTTTGTGGTGAGCATGAGTATAGCTAGAGACTGGGGTTCAAGTACCGCCTCGCTCCTGAAACACACACAGATCTGTCTACAGTTCTCTCATTCCACTGTCATGTTTCCTCCTAGCACTAACACACACGCACACTAACACACACACACACACACTAACACACATGCACACAAGCAAGTAACATACATGCTCTTCCTTCCAAAACACTCTTACACTCACACACACATACACTCTATCTCTCCAAAACATTCCACTACATATACACACAAAATGACAAACACACACACACGCGCACACACCGTCTTTCCACTCACGTGTGGCTGGGTGTAGAAACCCGAACAGCTCATCAGTGGAGACGGCCTTTGGGTTCATGTCGTTCCACACGGGCTTCAGCCTCATGTTGGAGTGGGTCCGGTGCAGCGTCTTCAGGATCTGACTCATCAGAGGGAGATAGGACTCATCAGAGGGAGATAGGACCTATTACTATGCAATATCACACAGCTGAGCAATCACATGAGGAAACATCTAGAATATATATATATATATATATATATATATATTATTATTTATTATTTCATATATATATTCAGTTGTAGATAGTTTTCTCATTTGATTGCTCAGCATAAATATATATATATATATATATATATATATATAAATATATTGATAACACTGAGCAGTCAAGGGAACAAGTGTCTACAACTTTTTAGACTTTCAATTATTTCACACAGAACGCAGAATCTTCCCAAAAGGGTGATCTGTAACCATGACAACCACAACAAAGCACAAGCTACAGAACGTAACGCCTGGAGGTTCTTTTCTTCTGACTACACTTCATACTCAGAGACTACAAGGACCTTTCATGTGAGAGGAAGTACGTGTGATTCACCACATCATGTAAGGTAAACACTATGGCAGGAAGGTTCTTCACCACATCATGTAAGTAAACACTATGGCAGGAAGGTTCTTCACCACATCATGTAAGTAAACACTATGGCAGGAAGGTTCTTCACCACATCATGTAAGTAAACACTATGGCAGGAAGGTTCTTCACCACATCATGTAAGTAAACACTATGGCAGGAAGGTTCTTCACCACATCATGTAAGTAAACACTATGGCAGGAAGGTTCTTCACCACATCATGTAAGTAAACACTATGGCAGGAAGGTTCTTCACCACATCATGTAAGGTAAACTCTATAAAATGAAGGTGCTTCACCAGAGTCATGGCTTTACCTGACTCTTTCCTGTTCCAGGGCCGCCCACCACAAACACAGAGTGCCTGACAGCCAACAGCTCCTCCAGCTGAGTGACCTAAAGAGACGGGGACACAAACACCTTACTTGAGCCTGTCGTAAGATCACAGTGTAATTGAGGATACCACAAACAGATTCATTACACTTTTACTATTCACAATGATATCACAGAGTAACAGATATTACAGAGACACACACACAGAGACACACACACACACACAGGCACACACACAGACACACATACACAGACATACATACACAGACATACATACACACACACACAGAGACACACACATACACATACACACACACACACACATACACACACACACACACACACACACACACACAGCACACACACACAGACCTTCAGGATGAAGTTCTCCTCTGGCTGCAGACGGAGTTCAGAGATGGCCAGGCGCACCGCCTGCTCCAGCTCTGTGTCCCAGGTCACTGATCAGACCCAGGAATATGGGAACGTCGCTGGTCACGATCTTGGGCAGGTTAAAGTCCCGCAGGGAACGCATCAGCACCTAGGAGTATTTGGAAACTAGTCACCTGGGCTCTTCCTTAAGCAATAAGCTATGTCATTTAATCGAAACTACATTTCCCACGATTACCTGCTCTTCAGGCTTGTTCCTGTCCTCTCGCTTTAGTGAGCCTGCAACCACTAGCACTGACTTGATGGCTCTGAGACCCCAGTCATAATGATCCTGGAGGTGAAGTCAGTGTGTTACATGTCTATTCAATTCTATTCAATTCTACCTGTTCACATGTGTGTCTCTGTCATACCTGTTTGGAGAGAAGCTCCTTGCAGAGTGTGTGCTGAGTGGATGCTGACTGAGGTGCTGTGGTGTGGACCGTGTACAAAGGCAGCCAGGAGCGGAGAAGGAGGCACAATGGGTCTGTGGCCTGCCTGTGATCTGGCCATTTTAACACAGCTGAGCGAGGCTCATCAACCTATGTTCCCTGCCATCCTTACCAGCATGTGAGTACACTGAACCATAATGACAAATATTTAAAGACAGCCACTCAAAAATCAACCTCAACATATTGATTGTGACTCTACTTACAGGCGTGGTGAGGACAGGAATGTTGTGCGCCTTCTGAGGGACCGGACCGAAGGGAACACTATGGTCAAGGTGTGGTGGCAGATACAGGAGAATCATGTTGAAGAGTATCTTCAGCGTAAGGACCTGTACACCACACTCCTCACGACTGTAGTGAAACCCGGAGGGATCGTCTCTGCATTAGGGCACATCTCCCAGGCTCCACCTCCTCCAAAAGAGCTTCCCTTTGTGCGGCTCTTAGCTTTCCTACTCGCAGAGGCCAACAATGTGCAGGACTATCGCACTCAGATCCTCTCCACTTTTGGCTCTGTGCTGACATATCAATAAAATCTAACAGAGGTTATCACATCATGCAAATTTGACATTGTTTAGATGGTGAAGAAGCTGTCTGATGAGGGTGAAGTCTCAGCCTGCCTGGGGAGGGTGAAGCCTCAGCTGTCTGATGAGGGTGAAGTCTCAGCCTGCCTGGGGAGGGTGAAGCCTCAGCTGTCTGATGAGGGTGAAGTCTCAGCCTGCCTGGGGAGGGTGAAGCCTCAGCTGAGTGGTCACCAGCATGGGGAGGAAACCGTTCTGTTTGTACTGACCTGTGAGGAGTCCACGCAGAATCTGGAACTGTTCTTGGAACCTGTCCCCAAAATGTTGTACATGGACCGTGGGTGTTGCCGTGCGCAGGGCCCTCATCCACCTGGCCATTGAAGAGTGAGCCTCTTCAAAACACCTGGTATGAAATTATGATATTTTAACAACATAGGTACGGACAGTATAGAATGAACATAACACTGTGTGTGTGTGTGTGTATTTACAGACGCCATTGATGAAATGTGGGCAGGACAGCAGTAACACCTGGAGTGCATCCAGGATCCACCAGACATGCACGTGTATAGGGTGTTGCGTACCACAACCATCCACAACATGGATGTGACCTTATACAAATGTCTGCGTGGAAACAACAGCCTGGAAGGATTCCACAAAACTCTTTCAAACATGATTCCAGGTACAACAAGTGTAGTCTGTATATTTGTAACAAATAAAAACATGTGAGCTGGTCATTATTCAAATTTTATTGTGATGATCAGGTCCCCACTTTGCAGCATGGCCCTATCAGGTTTACCTTTCCAGGGGAGAAATAGGTTATTTAACTAAACAGAAGTCCAACACAAGTACACACAGGAGATCCCTTTTCCCGTCTTGTGTACAGGGTCTTCTTCCTTCTTAACAATTCTCTTCTTATTACTTTCCTGCTTCGGTGTCCGGTCCAAGTCCGTTAGCCCAGCTCCTTCCAGCCTTGGGGTCTCTATCCTTCCCCCTTCCGGTCGTGGGCTCTCTGTCTCTCTGGCCGGGGGATCTCTGTCCCTCGGTTACTTTGTGTGTCTGTGTGTGTGTGAGTGTGCTTCTGTGTGTGTGCTTCTGTGTGTGTGTTTCGGTGTGTGTGCTCCTGTGAGAGCTACTAGTCACTAGTGTGATTCATCTTAAGCATTTAAGACAAAAAAGGAAGGAGAGAATAAAAAAGAGGGAGAGGGAGGGTGTGTGTGTGTGCTTCTGTGTGTGTGTGTGTGTGTGTGTGCGTGTGTGTGTGTGCGCATGCATCTGTGTGTTGTAACATTTTGAGAGGTTACCAGAGCAGCTTAGGGTGGGACAATGCAGTTTAACTGAGAAAACAGTCAAAAAAAAGTGGAAGAAAAAAAAGAGAGGGAGGAAAAAAAAGGAGAAGGAGATCCATCTGTCGCATACCTTAAAACCACCTACACAGGCACATCACAATGCAAACATCTCGGGATGATACATTAAACAGTTAAGCAATACAAGAGAGGTGCTGGTCTGCTGGTGTGGTGTACGTACAAACACTGGAGACTAGTACATGTGTAGCAGCCAAATGGGTTGCTACAGCTAAAAGTGTTTGTCACTCAATGTGTAATGTCCCTGTTGTACACTGGGTGTGCCTTTGGAACAAGATGCCTGCATTAATGCCCTGCACCGTTTCATCAGTAGGAAAGGCCAAGTGGTACAACTAATGTCGGACAATGGCACAAACTTTATTGGGGCAGAACGAGAACTGAGGGAGGCTGTTTCTGCTTTAAACCACGACCAGATTCAAGGAGTACTTTCTCAGGTCGGAAACCATTGGAGTTTCAATCCACCAGCAGGCTCGCATCATGGTGGTGTCTGGGAGCGGATGATCCGGCTAGTGAGAAGGGTCCTCAGCTCTGTTTCTGCGCCAGCAAACACTAGATGACGATGGGCTGCATACAGTGCTTTGGCCTCCACTTTACATTCTCAATGATCGCCCAATTACCCAGCTCTCCAATGATCCGAACGACTTGGAGCTTCTCACTCTTAATCATCTTCCACTTCTAAGGGGAAAACCAGCCTTGCCCTCTGGAGTCTTTGGGCCTCATGACCAATACATGAAAAGAAGATGGAGACAGATTCAGTACATCTCAGATCTTTTTCTGGAAACGATGGGTGTGAGAGTACTTGCAAGAGAAGCAAAAATGGAACCAGTAGAAAATAAGTTTGAGCAGGGGAGACATTGTAGTGGTGATGGATTCTTCAGCCCCTCGAGGCTCCTGGCCATTGGGCAAAATTCTTGAGGTCTTTACAGATAAAAAGGGTCGTGTACGTTCTGCAAGACTACAAACCAAATCTAATGCAATTGAAGTTTTAAATTATGCCTGTTAAGTCCTATTAGCTCATGTTTGGGCTAATTGCAATATGTTTGTTTGTTTTGTTCATTGAATTGTTATGTCTGCCTGCCATTAACAATTAGGGGCTGGTATGTAGCAGCCAAATGGGTTGCTACAACTAAATGTGTTTGTCACTCAATGTGTATCACAATCACAGTCTTGTGGGCTGTGAACGGCTGGCGTAGCCTTTGTTGGATAGTTACAAATTTTAACGGACGCACTTACGTGTTATGTAAACTGCGCAAGGGGCTTACAACTGCGCTTATGTATCTTACGTGCTTACGTATCTACGTTAAAACCGAGTATAAAAGCCCCTTCACAATTTTGTAACTATGCGACAAAGCTACGCAAGCCACACGAAGCCTGCAAGGCTGTGATTGGTATAAACCCATCTTTACCTTGTGAGCAGTAGCATGCTAACATTAGAAAGCTGGCTCAAACACCTCGCGAATCCCCTCAGACGTATTTTTCAGTTATAAAAACAGGGTTTTTGCATTGCACAGTGTCTATTTCTCTGTAACTTTAAAAAAATCGAAGCAAAAAGAAGTCAAACAAACAACTTTGTAATATTTTCCTCAGCCTGGGATTTTGTTGTAAAGCTATGTTTTGATATGGTTGTCTTGTAGTTAGGATTCCTCCGTCAGGAGGAAACCTATTGTTATTGTAGGTTTTCTTATTATTATTCTTGTACCATGGGAGTCAATGGCAGCCCCTAGAACCGTATGGTAACTTTTTCTGAAATTTGGCACACTCATTAAGGACAGTCCCTTCTTTACTCACACCAAGTTTCATGTCTCCCACTAGACCACACTAGCGCCACCAACGGGTCAAAGTTGAACTTTTGTTAACGCTGTAACTTTTGAACCGTTTGACCAATTTTCAAAAATGAGGTACCATTGAATTCCTTGGATCAAGACGAATTCAACGTTCAATGGCGACAATTTTCGGTTGTACAGATTTTCTGTTATTCCCGGTTTTATCAAAAAACCTTTGAAAGCTTACTCCTCCTACAATTTTGGTCAAATCTTCTTCAAAATCACTAGAGATGATCTTCAGACCAAGCCTCACAAACGTTATTCATAGAATTTTGATCCTCACAACCGTTTGTCCGGTACAGCCACTCAAATTCAGCAGAAAAGCCGCCAACAAGGAAGTGAAGTAATATCTAAGCAAAACTTTGAGATACGAACCTGGGTGACATTGGTACAGGGGTAGAGAAGTCGTTGAGTACTCAGAAGGTTATTAGTTCAATTCCCTGTCAAAGTGTCCTTTAGCAAGACACTTCTTTCTTCACTCTTCTTTCCTCTATTCTTTCCTTCTTCCACTCTTCTTTCCTTCTTTTACTCTTCTTTCCAAAATTGTAAAGAATATACATTTTCCCCTGGTTTCGCAATCTTAGGAGGAATCCGCATCGCTGCTTGCAGCTATATTTATTATTCTTGTGCAATGGGAAGTCAATGGCAGCCCCTAGAACCGTATGGTAACTTTTTCTGAAATTTGGCACACTCATTAAGGACAGTCCCTTCTTTACTCACACCAAGTTTCATGTCTCCCACTAGACCACACTAGCACCACCAACGGGTCAAAGTTGGAGGTACCATTGGATTCCTTGGATCAAGACGAATTCAACGTTCAATGGCGCCAATTTTCGGTTGTATAGATTTTCCGTTATTTCCGGTTTTATCAAACTGCTTTGAAAGCCTACTCTTCCTACAATTTTTCTCAAATCCCATATGGTAACTTTTTCTGAAATTTGGCACACTCATTAAGGACAGTCCCTTCTTTACTCACACCAAGTTTCATGTCTCCCACTAGACCACACTAGCGCCACCAACGGGTCAAAGTTGGACTTTTGTTAACACTGTAACTTTTGAACCGTTTGACCGATTTTCAAAAATGAGGTACCTTTGGATTCCTTGGATAAAGACGAATTCAACGTTTAATGGCGACAATTTTCGGTTGTATAGATTTTCTGTTATTCCCGGTTTTATCAAAAAACCTTTGAAAGCCTACTCCTCCTACAATTTTGGTCAAATCTTCTTCAAAATCACCAGAGATGATCTTCAGACCAAGCCTCACAAAAGTAACACAACATAATTTTGATCCTCACAACCGTTTGTCCAGTACAGCCACTCAAATTCAGCAGAAAAGCCGCCAAGCCGGAAGTGAAGTAATATCTAAGCAAAACTTTGAGATATTAACCTGGCCGCCAGGTTAATAATTCAAAGCGTCCTTTAGCAAGACACTTCTTTCTTTTCTTCTTTCCCTTCTTCACTCTTCTTTCCTTCTTTTACTCTTCTTTCCAAAATTGTGAAGAATATACATTTTCCCCTGGTTTCGCAATCTTTGGAGGAATCCGCATCGCTGCTTGCAGCTATATTTGTATTTGTTTTACATTAATAAATCCCATGGATTTGGTGCTTTTGAAAGATGTTTTTAGTGGTTGTTTTGGGTCAGTGGTGGAGTGTTTGTACGCCCCAACTTTAGTGGCCCTGAGGGGCGAAACAAGATTAATTCACCACATGCACTACAGTCACACATGCATGCAAGTCTAGTCTGCTTTCCTTAACACAAGACCATACCAAGTCCCAGTATGCATCATCAGTGGCCCACATCATGTCACTGACACAACTAGTACATCTCCCAGGTAAAAAAAAAAGAAAGTACAATGAACTATATTTAATTTACCATACTTGCATGCACTAATGACTAATGTACTAAAAACGTGTGCTATTTTGGAGCACTTATTATGTACTTAGTATACTAATAATATATGATTAGTGCTACTGAAGATGAACTTAAATACAACTAAGTGTACTTGAATACTATTTCACTTTCACACTCAATGTAACTACATACCATCTATGAATAGAAAGACCATCTTCACTGTTCTGCCTGGCTCTGTCCATGATGTCCAGGTCAACAGGTTCAGCTCAGAATATGTGCAGAAGCTGTATCAATCACCTGCTGGTACCTGGAGGTTATTCTTGCCTTACGTCCCACATCTGTTTAATGACACCATATAGAGAGCCTGATCAAACAGGCCAGGAACAGACACATGGCCAAAGTGAGGTGAGTATTGGAAGTGGGCCTAAGAGTCGAGTCGGCGGAGATCAATCTTCTTGAAGACCCTTGAGTAAAAGAAAATAAAACATATGTATTTGACAATGCATATGTGCGTATGAAAATTAAACATTCACATAATGACAAGATGTAGGCCCTATTACTCATGAAATCTTTGGTCCTTCCTAAATAGGTGTGCTAAAAAGGTGATTGTGTCTGTACACAGGTAAACAGGTGAAATTAACATTTGCACCAGTAGTTTTTGTCCTGCTGTGCCTTCCGTGCACAACCTGTGCTTTTTGAAAAGTGATGAGGAGCCATCAGACTCAAACAAGTTGTAATTGAAATACATTGAACAGTGCGGGTTTCCATGCCATCAGAACAATTGCAAGGCTTTTTCTTGTCTCAGTTCAGTGATACACATTACAAAGCTTGGCAGTTGACAGCTAGGTTATAAGTAACCTAGCCTACTAGGAACACTTCTCCCACATGAACCCTAGTTAGCCTACTAGGAACACTTCTCCTACATGAATTCTCTTCAGTTCTGCATGTTGTAAAAGTTGTCCCAAAATTATATTTTACAATTTTGCATTACTCTTGGAAAAGTTATTGCATGAATTTACATGCAATTCTCTCCAAGTGTTTGAAAAGGTGACAGCTGAATATTGTAGTGATTTTTTTTCATTTAACTATGCTAAATGTACAAAAACTGAGCAGAATTACAGAATGTGCAACATTTTACAAACGGCACCCCATACGGAGGAGGCGGGTGGGGTGAGCTGGCTCATTAGCATTTGAAGGAACAGGCACTCAAAACAGGTCGCTCTGACCAGGGCTGTTTTAGACAGAGTGGGAAGGTTGCTATTTTGGTTGATCCTTGTAGTATTTTTTTTACCAAAGTATGTTCCAGACATTTCATTAAGACCCCAAGGAATCATGTCAACTTGTGGAAAAATTGAGTCCCAAGCCCTGAGAGGTATAAATGAGTGACATCCCGCACCAACCTTTGCAGGACATTTAAACAAATATTTTTATAATTGTTTTGTTTGTCGATGTTACAGTTTTATGCAGATAGTAGTAGAATTTTGGCCAGGTTTTGTGCCATTTACGTGTAATATTTTCTGTAGCATGCTTTTCATCCACCTTTGGTGTGTCTTTCATGACAGAACATTTAACCCATAGCTCCTCCCTGACTGCAGACTGATGATTACGTAACTGCCCTCCGAATATGGTGTCACTGTAGAATTTGTATAATTCCTGACGGATACAGAGATGGGTTGATGTAAATGAGAGTACAGTTATAACACAGTCACTGCTTGACCTTCTCAGACCATAGTACGAATTCTAGGGACTAAAGCCCTGTCAATTTGACTTTCGAGAAGGGATAATTTCGCATTATGGATTTAACTTGTCATCAACTCATCTTGACTCAATTACGAAGTTTGTAACTGATAAAACGAGGATAACAAACAGCAAAGGTAAGTATGTAAATCTGTGATTGTAACCGTCTGATGTGCATGTGGAGCTATGTGTGACAGTATCCTGAAATACAGGAAAGAAATGATGAGTTCTCTGCCGTTATGTTTATTGGACATTTCCTTTTCAAATGCATTTCTTTCTTAAGAATCATCTTTGTTCAATTTAAATTCCGTATTCAATGTATTTTAACATAAGAATGAATTTCAGTTTCCATTTCAGTACAAAATCCATTATAAAATATGTCTCAATGCACAACAAAATCCATATTCACATTCTTTCGCTCTGTATGTTACACTAATAATCAATATTAAGTACAATAATCATGGTATAATTAACCAAATAGTCACTTTTCTTTAGCTCTAGCCTAATGACGAAAAACAGAACTGACCGGAATTTTTTACTTTAAGTACAATTTGAGCTGAAAGGAAGGTAATGTTACAATTCTTTGATGCAGAGAGTTGCAGTTTGGTGATACTATCAATTATAAAAGGAGAGCAAACTATAGTGGTAAGAGTTCCTACTCCTTGCAGGGCGTGACTCACACTAATGGCAACACAGTTGCCTTCCCGTTGTTGGTGTAATCGCTGATAGTTTCCTGAATGACAGTGATAACTGTTAGCTTTGATTAAGTGAAGCACATTTATCTGGAAATGTCGTACTGTGGAACCTTTTCTTCTATATTTTTGTCCCAGATCACATAACTACATAGTACATGGCCTGGACAGGTTGCCTCCAAAAAACACGCTTTGTTAGTAACTCAATATGTTAATCAGGCAGAGAAGAGAACTGAGAGACCGGTTTGACTGGATCAAAAGTGTGAGATGAATGCAGGATCTGTTCAATCCGATTTGCCTGCGTCCAGCCACTTATCGCTCCGATCTCGCCTAAATTTGTAACACCAATGAGATATTTCGGAGATAAAAGGCAAGCTTTCACAGAGAGGGTACACGGTACAATTAAACTGTGAGTTTGGAAGGAGGTGTGATTTGAATGGACGTCACACCCATGCTGGGTGAAAAGCATGTTACAGAAAATATTACACGTAAATGGCACAAAACCTGGCCTAAATTCTATTACTAGCCTATCTGCATAAAACTGTAACATCAGCAAACAAAATCATTGTTTTTCCAACAGGCCTATGAAAATCCACTACAATTGAATGTACACTGTATTCAAAAGCATTCTAAGCACACAAGTCATAATTAAACACTTTATCTGAATATACTAAATACCAATGTAAGTACAAGTGCTAATTAAGTACACGTAAGTCCTACTGAGGAAGAAATGTATCTGTAATTAGTACATTTGGAATATATTTTTGGGGAAATCAATTGGAATTGTAGCACACTATTATGTAATGGACTAATAAAACACTTCTGTGTATTTTGAGGGTAGTATGCTTGATCTTAAAGGTGCCATATTATGAAAATTCCACTTTTTTAGTGCTTCTACACGTTCATTTGGGTATCTGGCATGTCTACCAACCCAAAAACGCTGGAAAAAAACCATTGGCGATCTTTGTTATGGTTCCTCTAGGTCAGAAACGTCATGATTGAGTCTGCGAATGAGATTCCCGTGTGTTGGCCTGTCACAACACATTGGGAGGTTCCCTACATGGCCTTGGCCCACCCCCACCTCATCCCCAGCCCCCCACCCCCACACACTCATTACATATTTGCCAGAGCGCAAGCCATTATTGCAAAGCTCGGATATACTTTGAATAGCTAGCTAGCTAGCAGCATGAAGCAAACTAAGTAGGATGCGCTGTGGTGGGCTGCACAGATCTCTACATCACGTTCCAGCCTCAGAAGACACGAGCAAAATGGATTGAATTCATATTTGAAGGCAATGTCCCTGGATGAACTTCAGGCGAGGGAAATGTAAGTATTTTTTAAAATAATTCTGTTACTTGCCCATTCAGTGTGGTGGTTAACGACGTTAGCATGTTGTAGGGGGACTAATTTAAACAGCGATTTATGAACCGTGTTATTTTAGTGGTGGTTAATTGATACAATCGTGAATAAGTGCTGTGTCTTATCAAAACTAATCTCCTGAGCCAGCAAGAGTGCCAATATGGGCTAACGAGTTGTAGCTAAAGCCCATAGAAAAGAGCTATACAGCTCGCTAGCTATTAGCACTCTAGCTTGCTCAGGAGAGTTTAGCTGCAGAGAGAAGACACAGCAATTATTCACGATTGTATCAATTGTACATCTAGGTTTCTTTGGCGTCTGTTGTCACGTCCAGCAGCACAACATATCACGGGCATTTAGAACTTTGTGTGGGTTGTGGCCGTAAACAGCTCGCTAGCTATTAGCGCTGTAGATTGCTCAAGACAGTATCATAGCTAATAATAGTAGTTGATAACCAAGTGGTTAATAATGTATCGCTAAAATGTATGATTCCCGTTGTTAAGGTTAGAGAATTCTCGCACTAAAAAGGCATCATTCATAAACGACTTGATAAGCAGCTTAGACTCACCTGCAGTTACCAAAACAGTTTGTCAATGTGGGGCATTTGAGGGTTTTGTGTATAGTACAGCACAAGTTAAAAATACTGTTCACTGTATGATTATTTCATAATGATTTATGAGAAAAATGCCGGGTTGGTAGTATGCCAATGTTATTGTACCTATTTTTCTGTGTTGTGAAACTGATATTAGGTGTAATGGAATACAACATTTCTTCAAATGCTAGAGATGTATTGGCTTTTAGCTCATGTTTCATGCATTGCAGTGCAAGGATAATGGTCAGTGAGATGACATTTTATTTACAGTATGGAGTATTTTCCTTTTATTACATTCAGGAAAAAACATGAATAACATTGCTGCTCTTGTGGTTAAGGAAGAACATCTGAACAGTGTCCTAGGCTACATCATGTGGCCTGTCAGACAGATCCTCCAAAGCAGCATCTGGAGCAGGAGAGCAGGACCACCCAGATTCTCCGTCCCAGAAAGCCCCAAGACCAGCTAACAAAGCTTCTGTACACCAAATACCTGTAACGTCTGAGCAAAGTTTACATTGTATTTAGAGAATAAATGGTGACACACGTCTATTGAGTCTTCCTTTGTTAACAGTATGGCTACTGATGGCACAAAGTGTGATTTTGTAATCAATGTTTTTATTATAATTGGTCTTTTTTGTATTTATTACCCATGTACTAGCCAGTACATTTAATAACTATGTTTAAAAAGCTCTGTGGCATTCTTTGAAGCAAGTCTATAGAAACAGTTTTGGTATGTAACATGTCAACAGTTGACACATGCAAGATGAGCAGTAAGCAAAGTAAGACAGAGGGAAGATTAATTTATTGTATTTTCTTCCCCAGTTATATTTGTATTGCAGAAATCACTGATGACTCGTATGCATAAAAAACAAAACAACTTACTGCTATATTCCCCTTAGACATAAGGCCCACAGTCTGCTCTATAGATGTTGAATGCATTCTGTAGTGAGAACACATTCAATCACACAGCTAAAAGTCCCGGATGATGCACGTTGGTTGGTTTGGAAGCTGCAGTAGTCTTCTTGTTACCTTGAATATTGAAAGTGTAAGTATCATGGAATATGAAACAAGATGACTGCATAATTACCATGTCATTCACAAATAATTTTACCTGTGGCATCTCCCTGCAGCATCCAATGTCAGGCTCTGTAGGCCTTTGCTCACACTTGGCACAAATACGCCTGTATAGATAAAGAGTTTTAAAAAGTGACAACATTGCAGGTGAAGTGTATTTGAATGTTGTGTTACAATTACAGACACAAGTTGACAAATACAACAATATAATGAGAAAACAATGTTTGAACGCTAATAAACGGAGGTAAACACGTTAGTGCCATTTCCCACATTGTAATTTAGACTCAGATTAAGATATTATGTTGTTTAGATTCATATTTAGTGATTGCTCATTATAATGATTGCATAATTGTATTTTATAGTTTTGCATTTCAGTTTAATATATGTTTAGTGTACATGCATTGCTTAGAATAACCAGATATGCATGGGACATAAGAGTTGCTTTGGAGTGCGCGTGGTAGTGAGCTACGACGTAGTCTGCTCGCGCATTGATGGAATGTGTAAGAACTGTGCGATTTATTTCATTGTTCAGTATTCAGTAAAGACGGAGCGAAAACACTGTTTTCTACCGTTGTTAAACGCACTAAACACGCGTAGAGACTCGTTCTTTCCGTCTAGAGTGGTTAGATGAATGAATATGTTGAAAATGAATTCCTGATAACAAGAAGGGAACTTTAGCCACTACAACCTGCTTGGTCCATTACTGTTGTCAGATAACACTTTAGTTTACAGATGGAACTTTACTCATGTAGTATTTATATCTTTATGGCGTTCCCGTTACTTGCATTTACACAAACAGTAACTTACATAAACACACTGTATTTGCTACATACTCATACATGCACAAATTATTCACGTATCTCGAATCTCTAGCACCACTATGCTTTCAAAACCGTTAACAAGACTGTGAGACCTTAGCCAATGTACAAACAAACAAAAAATGTAGAAGTGACAAAGGTAACTTACCATTCAGAAACGTCCTGTTGAGCCCTAACTTCTCGAACTTGTTCGGGAGCCTCTTCTTGTTCAGGGTCTGACTCTGGTTCAAAACGATATGGTTGCACAACGCTATCTTCATTTGCAGTAGCCATATTTCTAAAAAGGTAATGGCTAGCTGGGCAGGCAACAGCTAGGCGAGCGCATCTCGTGGAGGAGGGGGGAGGGGAGAGGGGGAGAGGGGGAGGGGGGAGCTGGCTCATTAGCATTTAAAGGAACAGGCACTCAAAACAGGTCAATCTGTGGGGAGGTGTTTTTGACAGGGTAAAAAGGGTGCTGTTTGAAATGATTCTTGTGGTATTTTGACCAAAATATGTTACAAACATTTAATTAAGACCCCAAGGAACCATATCAACTTGTGGAAAAATGGGCATACGATGGCTCCTTTAAGCAATCGAGAAAAACTGTAAGCAAGACAAGTCCACTACATGGCAACACACAACAGAAAGATTTCCCCTCTAGCTACATAGAGTAGCTAGTTACAGGTGGAAAGCTATGGAAGAAAGTTGTATCCAGGAGCCTTCATAAGCAAAAATGATGTGGCTCCACAATAAATTATCCCACTTTTTCATTATTCACATGTCTCAAATGTTGTATGATGTAACATAGCTTAACAGGACACATGATATGTCCAGTAACAACATAAAGAAGGGGGCAACATATAAGTAAAAACCAACAATATTTATTTACTGATCTTGAAAGTATTGGCTTACAAAAGCAAAATAATAAGCTAAGCGAATGGAGAGAGCGGAGGGGGCGGGACAAGCGGCAGACGGAGGACGACATAGAAGATGGCGGCGCCCGGACAGCTCCCACGTTAGGAGAAGAAGTTTAGTACGGTGTAGCGTGAGGCGGAATGTCCTCATTAGTTAGTTAAGTGTTGTAAATAGTTAGAAAACTTTATTAGTTCGTCGCCAAAGCTGAAGGATTCACCACACCAGCGGGCCCGGACAGCCAACCATTTCGCCATTCCAGCCTTTGATGTGGCTGCAGCTACCGTGCCCTCTCTCCCTCCCTCTCCCACGCCACTGACAGTTGGTGTGTGTGGTTGTGAGTATAACCCTGCCACATGTGACTCCACAACTGTGAAAGAGCAGCAAAGTAGCGTGGACGGCAATGTCAGTTTAAGGACCGCGACACGAACGTTTTGAATTGAACTGAACATTGAACTGAATGTGTGAAACGGCGAACTGAGTGCGAGCATCGCGCTGCATGAGAAAAACACTGAACTAACGGGGAAAGATGGTTATTGTTGAAACTACCTGTTGTTATGTGTCTGCTAATTGAACGTCTCTGTATTTAGGTATAAGGTTATAGTGGTAAGGTTGATTTGAGTTTATTGCATTCATTTAAATGTGTTTTCAGTGGATTCTGGTATATGGAAGTGGATGTTAGTAAGGGGGCTTATGACATCCTGTGTTATGACAGTTTTATAATGTCTCAACAGTGGGAAATTATTACTTTGGTTAACGTGACTCAAATTGAATAATAAATTAAATGTAACTTTTTCGGAATTAAGTGTTATGGTTAGCTCCACCTGTTACAGGACATTGACATTCAGAGGCAGATCAGACGGTCTAGTGGTAGAATGAGACAGAAAAGAAATATCTCCCGGTTGGCAGTGCATCGCCCAAATCACCCTTATGGACAAATCGCCCCTGCATAAACTATATAAACTATAAAAAACCGATTCAATTAAATGAGTCATTTCTTATTTTCTTTGTTATTTTTATCAACAACAAAAAGGACCTGGACTACTCATGAGACTGATGAGGTTTAAACCAATAGCTGAATACGCACCTGGATGGAAAGACATTGACAGTGGCAGATACACTCTTGCGAAGTCCGCTACAGTGCCTAGAAAGAGACTCACTCTGATGTAGCATGTTACATAGCAGCCATTGTTGATAATATGCCAGCAACTCCACATAGGCTGATTGGTGATTGCCATAAAGACCGCTACAGCGGCTAACTACAATCTGCAGTTAGTGTTGCAGTACGTCAGGTCAGGTTGGCCTGAGTATATAGGCAATGCTCCAGCAGCATTTAAAGAGTAGCCTACTTTCCCATCAAAAATGAACTGTCTGAACACAACGGGATCATTAGAGCAAACCACATGGTGATTCCTGAGGTGCTTAGAGCAGACATCCTCGAATACTACATGACGGACATCAAGGTCTGACAAAGTGCCGAGACCGGGCCCATGCGTCCCGTGTGGTGGCCCGGCGTCGAATCTGAAATTAAACACAAAGTCCAGTCTTGTCAGTTATGCCGTGAGATGAAACCCGCACAGAGATAGGAGCCCCTAATCTCAACTCCTTTACCTGATAGACCCGGGAAGACTTGCCATTGACCTGTGTGACCATAACAAACACACCTTATTGTCTCGGACTACTTCTCCCGGTTCCTTGAGATACTTGACCTGCCAACAACCACTGCTTCACAGGTGATTTTAAAGCTGAAAGCAGTGTTTGGAAGATTTGGTTGTTCAGATGAGGTTTTATCAGACAATGGGCTTGAAGCGTTATCATGCTAATAGTTTGCAAGACAGTTTGACTTTATGCAAATCACCTGTCACGGACATGCAGAGAGAGGCATCACACCTCCGCTCCTTTGTCAAACACCCCAGGGTGCGACACTGCGACGCAACTGTCGTCACTTGCAACATGTTCCTGAAACAGCTGGAGCCGCACACCCTTTAGCTCCAGACGGACTACAGCAAGGACAGCAGCCAGCAGCCCGACAGCAGCCCGACCCTCCAGTTACGACTCAACAGCCAGTGTCAAACCACCAGACCCAAGATTGGACTGTTTCATACCCGGTCTGGCAGACAGAATAAACCTGTGGAAAGACTGAATCTGTGAAAAAAAAAAGAAAAAAGAATGTCACATGTTCACTGTGCTGTATGCTGCTACTTCGTTCAGTAATTGAGGTATGGACTATGGGTGTGGGAAAAGAAAAGGGAAAAAAATGTTATCTTTATTGAATAGGCCACTTTGACTTGTTTATCTAAGTGTTGTGCATTTTCCCAAATTAAAAAATGAATGGTTTATGGTATGTAACCCATGGATAAAAAACACGCATTGTGTTCATTGTGATGATATACAGTCATGCAAAACACAACTGTACTCCAATTATCCCTCCAGGCCATGTACTATAGTTCTGTGGTCTGGGACAACAAATAGAAGAAAAGCTGCCACAGTACGACATTTACAGATAAATGTGCTTCACTTAATCAAAGCTATCAGTTATTACTGTCATTCAATAAACTATCTCTCTAATCAGGTCATTGGTAGTAATTTGCTGCTGGAAGCCACACCGATGGAGAGTGAAAAGCATGCTTCAGAAAAAGTCTACTACTATCTGCATAAAACTACAGCAAACAAAAGGACAGACATGTGCAAAGGATGGAGGCTCTCAATTTATAAATGATTGGACAAATGGGCTGCCTGCAGACACTGTAAATAAGCTGTACGTACAACACAAACTGAACATCGGGAACTAGGCACATCAAAAGGTTACAGGCATATATTGATATACTTGCATTTGCTGTTTATTATCCTCAGTTTACCAATCATAAACTTTTGAGTCACACAATACTCAATGTACAGCATATTACGAGTAACGTCCATGTTGCTAGAACATACCTTTTCAAAAGTGAAGTTGACAGGGCTACTGATCCAGTCCTAGTACAATGTTTATCGTGAGTTGGAAACAATAAAATATCCTAATATGCATGTTCTGCGAAGGTTCTGATATTAGGCCGTACAGTTGCGTCTGTGAGTGGCTGTTGTTTTCCTGCCGAGATAAAATGCCTGGGGCAAACAAGGTGTGTCATTCAGGTCTCGGACAGAAATTGCTCTCGTAGGTTTGCTCTGTTGTGAAAAACACACCCAAAGCATGCTGCAGAAAATGTTACTTGTAAATGGCACAAAACCTGGACTAGCTACTTTACCCGTTGCCCATGTGAAGTCGAGTGGAAGTGATTATATTAATCTAGGCCTACAAGAAATTCTGCAGCCGTTATACTATTTTAAAACTTTTCCCCTCAGAGGGGCGGGCAGACGGGAAGTTGCCCGGGCAACAGAAGTGCCCATGGCCTTGACGCTGTGAGCGTTTTTAGGGCATGACTTCTGTTATCGGCCTGAATACGGCTGACAACGTACTTTAAAAAGAGGTTTTAAAAATCATAGATTAGAGCTAAACAGTGTCGTTCAAATCCAATGAAAAGCAGAAGTTACAACCTCTGTGAATCATATGAAAAACGAATAAATCCAACATGCTTGTGCTGGTGAAGTATACAGATCGAATTGACTACGGACTAAAATGAAACATCGTGTGTGTGTGTGTGTGTGTGTGTGTATAACCTCTCCTGTTATATAACTTCCCTCGTCGTATACAGTCTTATTATTCACTTTAATTTAGTGTACATAATATGAACATTGGCTTAAAGATGCTGTGCTTTGGCCAGGGCAATTTCTCGAATGGGATGTATTTTCATTATGGTGGGTAAGCAAGTAGTGTGTGCAAGTGTGCACACAATTAATGCAATTTGTATTTAATAAAGCACCTGTGGTACAGTCATCATGGATAGTGATAGAAATCTTGATGAAATATACAGTGCACCAACCTGACAAAGTAGGTGTTTGTTTAAGCATTTATATATGCAACTAGGGGTTCTCCTCATCTTATCTGTTGTAAACTTTCTAATCAAGTTTGAAAAGGCAGACGATCGTCGGGCTACAAGTTAATTCCAGTAACGTGCATATTATTGAACCATCCTATTCCAGAGAAAGAGAGTGTATGCGTTGTCAGAGTCATTAGGCTACATTGCTATTAAGTCCTATTAATTGTCATAGTAAAAAGACAAAATATGAGCAAATATCTTAAAGTAACATTACACCGTTAATCAATATATCATCGAACAGCATCGAATTGGCATCATTTTTGTAACTCAATAAAAAAAAGAAATGCAAAGAATATAAGAGTGTTCACAATATGTAAGGTAAGGCCTTTGATTTGTTTTAGTTGTTTCTTTAACAATTGTGTCACTTGTTTTGTGTTATTGTTTACGTAGTAATTATGCTAAGATATTTACATTTATAACTACAATAGTAATGTTTATTTTTTAGTTATTTATCTTTTTGGGGGCCACCCAAAACTTCAACTTTCAAAAGGAATCTATGCCTTTTAAATGATTGTGTATATCATTACTATTACTTTATTAGCATTTTATAGTAGTTTGATCATAAGACCTCTAAATTGTATTACAATTCTATTATATTGTAACAGTTCAATTGCAATTACTTCCTGGTTTGTACAGGGCATGTTGCGAGTGGGATTTCGTGTGCCATGCTGTTCTGCCTTATTTTTGATTTCACACATTTGTAAGGAAATGGAAACAAGAATCAATTAAAGTAGAGGATACATCTTTAATTAGATTATAATAAGTTGCATTAAGTTGAATAATTATAAATATATTTATATTACATATTTTAAATGTAATAATTGTTTTCGTATTTCATACACATACACTTTGACGGCAGAAGTGCGTATCCAAAAGTATAGTTTAAGAATCATAAAAATGGAGGGAATCAATGAAAATATAGTTCAGCCAGCTCTCGGTCAGCCAGCACATTGCAATCCCTGCCGTACTTTGTGATCCTGGCTGCTTCCCTTCGCTGTCGCTGGGCCTCTCTCTTCATAGCCTCTCTCTCTGCTCTCTGTGAAGGAGGGATGGGCTCAGACACCTCACTGCAGTGGAAATCCCGGGCTACCAGTGGCACCATAGGAACAAGAGAGGTGCTGGTCTGCTGGTGTGGTGGACGTGCAGCCATCGCAGGGAGACCCTGCAGGTCCTCCACTCTCAACTGGGGAGCAGAACTCATCAGGGCTGTAATTGAATGTACATAAATAATTTAGTAAATTTTTAACATAAGTTTATGTAACTTAAGGCATTGTGATAATGTAACTCCTGAAGTTAAAATAACATAAATAAATGGTCTCTTCATTTAACAGGCCACTTTGACTTGTTTATCTAAGTACAGTGCATTTTCCCAAAATAAATAATAAAAACTAATAGTTTAGGGCAGTGTTTCTTAACCTTTTTTGCTCCATGACCCAAATTTTAAGATACCAGTGCAGTCCCGACCCAACAATTAATAATCAGCATGAATCATCAGGCCAATAATTTAACAATTGTATTATTATTATCATTACTACCACTACTACTATAGGCTTAATACTATACCATTGTATCACATGTTCAACTTCTTTGAGAAATCATGGACTTAAGCCATACATTTTCAACTTTTTAATGGGAAAATATGTTCAACTTCTTAAGGAGAATCTTACATGTTCACCTTTTTAGTCAGAGATGGACTTACATGTTCCAGTTATCACAGACCTTATGTTCATTTTCTAAATGAGAAATCCTTACTTACATGCTCAACTTTTTAATGAGAAATGGACTTACATGTTCAAATAGTAAATGAGACCCCTGAATGTTTTCCTGTCATCGAGGCTGCCACATCCGTTGACACACCAACACACTTTGACCAGGAGAGCTGACTGAGTTAAAGTATGTGTCCATTGCAGAAAAAAATCTCTGCTGCAGTGGCAGATGTTGGCAAATCTGCATTAAATAAGAACTGCTCTTCAAAGTCATCATACTGCACATAATGGCACGGCTAGCCACGTCTGTGGATTCGTCCAGTTGTATTAGTCACAAATGCAGAGACGATCAGTGAGCTGCTGCTCACACTGGACACTGGACACACACACACAGCTCTCCTGGTCAAAGTGTGTTGGACATTTCACATATCTTCCTATGAACAGTGTCGTTTGACAGGGAAATTGTCTTTAATATCGATGGCAACTTCTGCAACCGTATGGGTCTTTTTGCTTTTAGCTAGCCAGTAGGAGACCAGATAGGATGCACGCAGTGCCTGCTCTTGAACAGTGATGGCACGTTCAAATATCTTTTGGGATGCCTCGAGGTTTTGGCTCATACGTTTAAAAAAATCCAAGCCTTTATCTTTACAGTTGGCGAGCTTTGTTTCTAAATGTATCTGCAATTTCGAAGGCTTCAAGCTTTCATTAGATAGTATTTCGTTGCATAGCACACACACAGTCTTTTCTCCCTCCTGCCTTCTGGAAAGCGATACAAGAGCAGATACAGGGATAGTTTTTACCCACATGCCATCAGGATGCTGAACTGTCCTTGAAATATCTTTTGCACTACAATTTTTTTTCTCTTTTTTCTACCCGTTTTCTCCATTCTCCAGTATTTAATTTATTTATTCTCTAAGTTGAACGGACATTGAGCACAAATAATTGCATTACTGAAAAATCAACTTGAACTTGAACACAACGGCTTGTTCTCACCATTCTTTACGCAATACGTAAATCCATATTTCAGAAATACCGGGTCGCCCGTAAATATTTCCTCTTTGGTTCTTCAGAAGAAGACATATCTGAGCTGGTACTCGTTTTACACGAAGACTTTCTGTTGACTTTAAGAAATGTATCAATTTCTTTTTAGCCTATACACTTCTCCGGTCATGTCAGAGTATCAGCGCGCAGTGACAGGGCGGGCTTGTGTATTTTAATGTCAGAACTGGGGGTAGGGATTCCCTAATGGACAGAGGGAGCGTGGCTGAGAAAAAAACTTTTACATTTACAATTCGTTTCGCGACCCAAGGGCTGAGAACCACTGGTTTAGGGTAGGCTTTTTAACCCATGGAGAAAAACAGGCGTTATTATGCTAGAGCTAAAAAAAACTGATGATAAGTTGAACGTAGGCTACAGTTTACAGAATTATGGCTAGGATAATGATTGATTGCATAGGTTACATAAGGACTTCCAAGAGACATGCATTCGGTAATTAAGTAGGTTGTGTTACAAACATACAGTACTGGTGATATCGGATCATAACCCCACATGCACATAAAAAGCTTATAATCAAAAAGTATACACTTGCCTTTGTTGTTTGTTATCCTCGATTTACCAATTATAAACTTGAGTCGGCACCCAGAAAATACTTAATTGTTGTATATTAGGGTGAAAGCAAGCAACGGAGCAGACGTAGTGTAGAGCTATACTTTATTTCACTTCTTCATCAATCGTAGTCACATACATTTCCTCAGGTATCTCATTATCCTAGTGTAGCGCCCCTAGTGGATTGTAGTGGAGCTGTTTTGAGCGCTTATGCTAATGAGCCAGCTAACCCCTCCCCCCGCCCTCCTCCCTCCTCCTCTACGGTTTTGGGCTAATCATTCTAACCTTTTAGTTTTTAGCTACTCATTCTTACCAAGTTTAGTTTTGTAAAATATGGCGACTGGATACGAGATTGTTCAGACCCTGAATAAGAAGAGGTTCCCAAACAAGTTCGAGAATTTAGGGTACAACAGGACGTTTCTGAATGGTAAGTAGGCTACACTTTGTCACTTCACTTGTTTTTACTTTGGCTAAGGTCATACGGTCTAGTCGGTGACGAGAACATCGCAATGCTAGATAATAGTGTGTGCATGTACGAGTATGTCACAAATACAGTGTGTTTATGTAAGTTACTGTTTGTGAAAAGTGTTTATGTAAATGCAAGTAACGGGAACGCCATTATGCCTGCTACACGAGTAAAGCTCCAGCTGGAAAGTAAAATGTTATCTGACAACAGTAATGGACCAAGCAGGTTGTAGTGGCTAAAGTTCCCTTCTTGTTATCAGGAATTCATTTTCAACATATTCATTCACTTAACCACTCTAGACGGAAAGAACGAGTCTCTACGCGTGTTTAGTGCGTTTAACAACGGTAGAAAACAGTGAAATGAATGGCAGTTCTTATACATTCCATCAATGTCGAGCAGACTACGTCGTAGCTCACTACCACGCGCACTCCAAAGCAACTCTTATGTCCCATGCATATCTGGTTATTCTAAGCATTGCATGTACACTAAACATATATTAAACTGAAATGCAAAACTATAAAATACAATTATGCAATCATTATAATGAGCAATCACTAAATATGAATCTAAACAAAATAATATCTTTATCTGAGTCTAAATTACAATGTGGAAAATGGCACTAACACAGATGTAGAACATAACGTAACGTGTTTACCTCCGTTTATTAGCGTTCAAACATTGTTTTCTCATTATATCGTTGTATTTGTCAACTTGTGTCTGTAATTGTAACACAACATTCAAATACACTTCACCTGCAATGTTGTCACTTTTTAAAACCCTTTACCTATACAGGCGTAATTGTGCCAAGTGTATGCAAATGCCTACAGAGCCTGAGAATGGATGCTGCAGGGAGATGCCACAGGTAAAATTATTTGTGAATGACATGGTAATTATGCAGTCATCTTGTTTTATATTCCATGATACTTACACTTTCAATATTCAAGGTAACAAGAAGACTACTGCAGCTTCCAAACCAACCAACGTGCATCATCCGGGACTTTTAGCTGTGTGATGTGAATGTGTTCTCACTACAGAATGCATTCAACATCTATAGAGCAGACTATGGGCCTTATGTCTAAGGGGAATATAGCAGTAAGTTGTTTTGTTTTTTATGCATATGAGTCATCAGTGATTTCTGCAATACAAATATAACTGGGGAAGAAAATACAATAAATTCATCTTCCCTCTGTCTTACTTTGCTTACTGCACATCTTGCATGTGTCAACTGTTGACATGTTACATACCAAAACTGTTTCTATAGACTTGCTTCAAAGAATGCCACAGAGCTTTTTAAACATAGTTATTAAATGTACTGGCTAGTACATGGGTAATAAATACAAAAAAGACCAATTATAATAAAAACATTGATTACAAAATCACAATTTGTGCCATCAGTAGCCATACTGTTAACAAAGGAAGACTCAATAGATGTGTGTCACCATTTATTCTCTAAATACAATGTAAACTTTGCTCAGACGTTACAGGTATTTGGTGTACAGAAGCTTTGTTAGCAGGTCTTGGGGCTTTCTGGGACGGAGAATCTGGGTGGTCCTGCTCTTCTGCTCCAGATGGTGCTTTGGAGGATCTGTCTGACAGGCCACATGATGTAGCCTAGGACACTGTTCAGATGTTCTTCCTTAACCACAAGAGCAGCAATGTTATTCATGTTTTTTCCTGAATGTAATAAAAGGAAAATACTCCATACTGTAAATAAAATGTCATCTCACTGACCATTATCCTTGCACTGCAATGCATGAAACATGAACTAAAAGCCAATACATCTCTAGCATTTGAAGAAATGTTGTATTCCATTACACCTAATATCAGTTTCACAACACAGAAAAGTAGGTACAATAACATTGGCATACTACCAACCCGGCATTTTTCTCATAAATCATTATGAAATAATCATACAGTGAACAGTATTTTTAACTTGTGCTGTACTATACACAAAACCCTCAAATGCCCCACATTGACAAACTGTTTTGGTAACTGCAGGTGAGTCTAAGCTGCTTATCAAGTCGTTTATGAATGATGCCTTTTTGGTGCGAGAATTCTCTAACCTTAACAACGGGAATCATACATTTTAGCGAAACATTATTATCCGTTGGTTTTCAACTATTATTAGCTATGATACTGCCTTGAGCGCTAATAGCTAGCGAGCTGTTTACGGCCACAACCCACACAAAGTTCTAAATGCCCGTGATATGTTGTGCTGTTGGACGTGACAACAGACGCCAAAGAAACCTAGATGTACAATTGATACAATCGTGAATAATTGCTGTGTCTTCTCTCTGCAGCTAAACTCTCCTGAGCAAGCTAGAGTGCTAATAGCTAGCGAGCTGTATAGCTCTTTTCTATGGGCTTTAGCTACAACTCGTTAGCCCATATTGACACTCTTGCTTGCTCAGGAGATAAGACACAGCACTTATTCACGATTGTATCAATTAACCACCACTAAAATAACACGGTTCATAAATCGCTGTTTGAATTAGTCCCCCTACAACATGCTAACGTCGTTAACCACCACACTGAATGGGCAAGTAACAGAATTATTTTTAAAAATACTTACATTTCCCTCGCCTGAAGTTCATTCAGGGACATTGCCTTCAAATATGAATTCAATCCATTTCGCTCGTGTCTTCTGAGGCTGGAACGTGATGTAGAGATCTGTGCGGCCCACCACAGCGCATCTTGAGTACTTCTTTTGCTTCATGCTGCTAGCTAGCTAGCTATTCAAAGCTTTGCAATAATGGCTTGCGCTTTGGCAAATATGTAATGAGTGTGTGTGTGGGGGTGGGGGTGGGGGGTGGGCCAAGGCCATGAAGGTAATCTCCCAATGTGTTGTGACAGGCCACCACACGGGAATCTCATTCGCAGACTCAATCATGACGTTTCTGACCATAACAAAGATCCAGGAACCATAACAAAGATCGCCAATGGTTTTTTCTCCAGCGTTTTTGGGTTGGTAGACACGCCAGATACCCAAATGAACGTGTAGAAGCACTAAAAAAGTGGAATTTTCATAATATGGCCCCTTTAAAGAACCTCTGCCGGTGGCCCATTGTACAACTAGCCTACCTATTAAGAACTTCATTAGGCAAAACAATCACAACTTCAGTATTGACCATATACTAGATGTATTTTCTTTACCTTAAGAGACTGTACTTAAACATATAAGATTTAACAAGTTCAGTATTTAAACCTTGAGCATAATAAAGCATAACGAATGCAGAATATTAACAATTACAAATGATACAACAGATCAATATCATTCAGTGCACACAGCTATAGAACACAATGTAACACATTTTTTTAAATGAATATCTCTTCCCTCTTTCTTTTGGAAAAGTGTCTATGTTACATAGTCCTTGTGCCATTCTGGAACACGAACAGTTCTCCTAGACGGCAATGCAGTATCAGGCGGTGTGGCCTGCAGCAGCTCATGTGTCTCATCAGGAGGAGGTGGAGTGGGAGGCACAGGCATGTTGACTGGCAAGGCAGGGGCAAGATGACTTGCGTTCCACATTTTGCCATCAGAGAGGCGAAAGGTTGCAGGGCCTCTCTGTTCAATGATTTGCAGTGGCTTTGTAAACTTGTGAGCACCTTTCTTTATCAGAGTAGGCTTTTTAATGCGCACAAAGCCACCAACCTGAAATGTCGGGATCTGTGCACTGCGGCGTTTGTCAGTGTACTCCTTTGATTTGAGTTGTTTCTTCTTAACAGTGTCTCTAAGTTCTGCATCGTCCAACTGCATAGGACGTGTAGGCAAGCCCCTAATGTTCAATTTGGTGTTCATCGGGCGACCATGCAGCAGTTCATCAGGGGAGACTTGTGTGATTGCATGGGGAGTAGCACGATAAGAAAACAAGAAATCAGTAGTAAACTGCTTCCAAGGTTTACCCTCAATGTCTGCTGTCTGGAGGCAGTCTTTTAGGCATCTGTTCCATCTTTCAACTTCGCCATTGCATCGTGGATAATAGATGGAACTACGGCAATGTTTAATATCTCGGCTGGCAAGGAATGCTTCAAATTCAGCAGAGACAAAAGCTGACCCGTTGTCTGTCACCAGTTCAATCGGGTTTCCTTCACGGCTGAAGACAGTAGAAAGAAACTTAATGGCAGTAGCTGAAGTCACCTCAGAGGTGAATGCCACCTCTGGCCACTTGCTGTAATAATCCACAAGAGTAATAGCATAACGGCAATCCGGAGGCGCACGGAGGTAAGGACCAACAAAGTCCACTGCAAGCTTTTCCCATGCTGCATTGGGAAGACTCACCGGATTCAGTGGGGAAGCTCTGACGATGGCAGTCTTGTCATGTTGAGTGCATGTGACGCAGGACTTGATGGCGGTCTCTACAGCTGCATCCATACCTGGCCACCAATAGAGCTCCCTAAGTCTTTGCTTTGTACGTACAATTCCCTGATGTGTATCATGGGCAATCTGGATCAGTTTGGGCTGAATTTCTCTTGGAACTACAACACGGTGAGTGCCACGGATAACACATTCATCATTTTCTGCAAGCTCAGTGTGAATTTTGAAGAATGGTACAAGAGCTGGATCAAGACCTTTAGCAGTGCACGGCCAACCTGTCCTGATGTACGCCCTCACCTGTTGTAGAATGAGACAGTCTTTACATGCAGCAGTCAGCTCTTCCATGGTAATGGCAGCAAAATCATCAGACACTAATGCAATCATCTCCATGTCAGGTTCCACATTGCAGTCAGTGTCAGGCAGTGGTAGACGTGAAAGACAGTCAGCAATTACATTGTCACATCCACGTTTGTACTCAATTGTGTAATTGAATGTCAACAGTCTTGCGGACCACCTAGCAATTCTCATGCCTGCTCTCCCAAGGCCCTTTGTGGTGAGCAGCGTTGTCAGAGGACTGTGATCAGTGCGAAGAGTAAAATGTCTACCCCACAGGTAAGTACGCCAACGCTCAGTTGCCCAAACGCAGGCAAGAGCTTCCTTTTCGACTGTGCTGTATTTCCTTTCACAGTCTGTAAGTATACGTGATGCAAAAGCAATAGTCTTTTCAGTGTCGCCATGGAGTTGTGTAAGTACAGCACCAATGTAGGGCGTCAGTTGTGACAACAGTAGGCAGCATCGGGTCAAATAAAGCAAGGGCTGGGCTAGTAATTATCAGTTCCTTAAGCTGACAAAAAGCTTTCTCAGTTTCGTCAGTCCATTTGAATGTGCTGTCTTTTCTCAACAGAGCACGGAGTGGTTCCACCACCACAGCGTAGCGTGGAACAAACTTGGAGTAAAAGGAGGTGAGCCCCAGGAATGAGCGTAGCGTAGGAGCATCCTGTGGAGAAGGGGCATCAGCAACGGCTGTGACATGTCCTTGGTCAGGCTGTAGGCCCGACGCAGATATCACATGGCCTAGGAATGGAAGTTCAGTCTTTCTGAACTGACACTTTGACATGTTGAGTTTAAGGCCACTGTTATCTAGGCGATGTAGCACAGCTTTGAGGCGTTGTTCATGTGTTTCTCCATATATAATTATGTCATCCAAGTAGCACTGGACGCCTTTCAATCCAGCCAGTATCTGAGACATCATTCTCTGGAATGCGCTCGGTGCAGATGCTAATCCGAATGGTACTCTGGTGAAACGGAATAGCCCTTCATGTGTGATAAAGGCAGTCAGGTCTCTACTCTCATCGTGCAACGGCATTTGATGGTAAGCATTCTGTAAGTCTATAGTAGAGAACATCTGAGCCCCCCTCAGTTCATGGAACACTTCCTCTATGTGCGGCAAGGGGTGGCTATCAATGACAACTGATCTGTTAGGCTCTCGTAGATCGACACAAAGTCTCAGCTGTCCAGTTTTCTTTCTGATGGCCAGTATCGGCGACACCCACGGCGATGAATCTGCTCTCTCGATGATCCCTTCCTTTTCCAACCGCAGCAGTTCTGCAGTGACTTCATCACGGATGGAGAATGGTAAGCGGCGTAGCTTTTGCTGGACAGGAGTGATCTCTGTACGCACCTTTACCTTGTGTACAAAGTTGACGACCTCTCCCAACTCTGACTGGAATTGTGGGAGGTGTAGAGCTATGCTTACAGTCACTTGAAATGTCCAATCTCAAAGCAGTAAAAAGATCCATGCCTAAAATTGGTGTTCCCCCTGGGACAACGTAAAGATTTGCATTGGCAGATTTGGTATTGCAAGTCACATTCAAAGCTAGACAGCCAAGCACAGGTATTGGGGTCTTTGTGTATGTCATCAGACACAGAGTAGGGCTTGTAAGCGAAAAGTCTTTGAAGTTTTCTTCGTAAAAGCACTGAGGTATAATGGAAACAGCAGATCCTGTGTCAATTAGTAATTTCGTATTTACACTAGTGTCACCTGCTGCTTGAAGTGACACATCATTTATCACAGTTAAGATCACCACGTCATTATACATTTCAATTAAATTAAAATGGCTTTATTGGCATGACTGCATACAACACAACGTTGCCAAAGCATGTTTACACAAAATGTACAATTGCAATTAACATAAATAAATACAAAACAAACAATAAGTCTCTCTGGTTTTATAAGAGTTTTATTATTATATAAATCACAGGAGTAACCTGTATAGAGGAGTCACAATCACCTCTGCCTGAACCCTCTTGTCTCAATGTTGGGGTTATCTGGTGCCCATGATCACAACTATGGCCATCTCCCGTGACGTGCTGCTGGTAGACTCTGTGTTCAGCCTGTTAAAGAGGGCAGCGTGCTGTCTTACCAAATGCCAACCAAGGCAGTGCCCAGAAACCTGCCCACACTCAGATGCCCCATCACCCCCACAGCTGCCACTCTGTGATTACAGGTTTTGGCCCTCTACCTGTTCTTTCATCTACACACTACAACAACACCATCACATGGCATCCCTTAAAACACCTCTGGAGACAGCCCACAAAATTGAAGAAACTACAAAAGAACAGAGTTCATGTGCAGAGTGGCACCAGCTTTGGTGGTCCTGCATCACCTCAACCAAGTTCCGTGAAGTCTGCCACATCAGGGCACATAGCTCATCTGAAAATATTCCTGGATCTGCTCCTGGGGTATCCAAATCCTCACTGAGCCTCATGATGTGATGATCCGACTGACTGGACGGATGAGCAGGTCATGTGATGCAAACCTAGGGAAACAGAAGAGGTGTGCATCTTGTAGATATTCCCATTTTAAAGTTATTCAACTTTATTAAGTTGTAAACAAATGTGATGCATTCCCGACTATCTTTTGTTATGAATTTCACTAACATAGCAGGTACCGGTAGACCTTATCCTGATATTAACCACAGAAGAATTTACCTGGCATGATTTTTGAAAATAAAACAAGTATCTTGGCATGTTGACTGACACCATGTGATGTCGATTCAACCTGTAGCTTCTCATGTAGCGAGCTACTTTTGTTGTGTTTGTGTATCTTAGCTTGCTACATTTACTGGTAGCTTAGCTCACTACATTTTCCAAGTAGCTTACCCAACATTCTTAATTTTAGTCTACACGTAGCCACGTACCCAATACACTGTCCTCTACAATCTAGGTAACATTAGAGACATTTCCTTGGTACTTTTTACCTTTAGTAAAAAGGCTGAAGTTGCCTTACCTGGTGAAGAAACGGATATCTTTGTCCGAGGAAGCATGGCGACTACCCATAGGAAAGCTCCTCGTCCACAGGAAAGGTAAAAAAACAAAAAAAAACACGAAGCACACCCTAGGTGTCCCAGGTGTCCCAGGTGTGTTTACACCTAACTCATCAATATGCATTTGTAGGGACACTAGTTTTGAAGAGGTACAGGTCACTCTAAAATTATAAATATATAGTAGTGAAACCACACACACTTTCTAAATGCTAAACTCACCTTTGTAAAACTAACACCTATGTTTACAAAGTTCAGAGTTCAAAAGCCTTTCTCCAAAATCTTTACAATGTATTTTTTGTACAAAGTCTGTGCACCTCTGAAAGTATGTTTTTGTAAGGGTTTGTTTAGAATCTTTTTTTACTACATTCCTTTCATTCCCATGTTATTATTGCTGAGGTATTCTAGAATATAATCATACATGCCACTTTTGCCTCAATGTTTTTAGTTAGGTGAAATAAAACAAAAATATCAAGGCATGGCAGACTACCTAAGAGAGTGAAAAACAGGCTCGGACTCAGTAGTGTTAAGGATCACACCTTTCAGGAGATGTGGGAGCTGTACAGTCAGTACCCCATCCAAAAGGACAGGCCAGAGCAATCCAGTGATCAATTTGTTCATTTTAAGCAGTTATGCTCAATGTACTTCCATAATGAAATTAAAACCCTTCAGTTTAACTAGCCACATACGTGCGATCCAGTTTCGATTACTGAGCATATGAGTTTTAATACGTTGCTTTGGATAAAAGCATCTGCTTATTATCTTTCCCGTAACCTGTATGTGATTTTGGATAACTGGTCAGTGCTTTTGTAAAACAAAGGGCAGTGAGAGTGCTTTTGGACAACTTGTCAGCAGGGCAGTGAAAGTGCAGGGCAGGGATTGTGATTTTTCAGAGAAAAGGTGGTGAACGTGATTTGTTGAACTAGGCAGTGGATGTGCTTGTGTGACATGAGGGAAACCCTTTTTTTCTTCTTGCGCCACCATTTTCAGGCTTCTCTCCTGCTTTAGAAAACACCAGCTCACAAGGAACGGATGATGCTGGGGGGCACAGAAATGTCTGTGCAATTCTCAGATGGTACATCAGCAGGGGCCCAGAGGTTCTCCTCCACAGTCTCCCTGAAGAGCTGCTGACAGCGGGTGTTGAGGCGGCTAATCAGCGGCGCCGAGTAGATTCTGGGGTGCCGTCCTTTGGAACCAAACACAGCATCCTAGCTCCTGTCTGAGTTCAATGCCACTTATCAGGTAAACCTGCAGATCTGCACAGTTATACATATACAGACTACACTTGTTGTACCTGGAATCATGTTCAGAAGAGCTTTGTGGAATCCTTCCAGGCTGTTGCATCCATGCAGACATTGGTAGAAGGGCACGTCCACGTTGTTGATGGATGTGGTATGTGCCACCCTATACACGTGCATGTCTGGTGGATCCTGGATGCACTCCAGGTGTCGCTACTGTCCTCCCCACATCTCATCAATGGCGTCTGTAAATACACACGCGCGCACACACACACACACACACACACACACACTCAAACATACATACAGTGTGTTATGTTCATGCGAGATGTTTCAGCTGCTCCCTGAAAATGTGATGGCGGTCCACATCCACATCCTCATCTGAGAGAGGGTTCAGCGTTTCCGGGTCTCTGGCTCTGACAGCCTTGATTTGCAGCTCCAGGTCTGTGGGGTTGTAGGCCAGCACTGCCCCAGCTAGCAGACTTGAACACAGCGTATTGGAGTGAGACTCTGTGTGAATGGTTGCATCTAACCGGTGGATCCAGTGAAAGATGTCCAGACGCACAACCATCCCAGTGTCCACCCAAAGCTGGAACAAAGTCTCCCTGCACACTGCAACACTCACGTCCATGTACAGAATTTTGGGGACAGGTTCCAAGACACATCGGTTCCAGCTTCTCAGTGGACTCCTCTTAGGTCAGCACAAACGGAACGAACAGAACCATGCTGGTGATCCACTCACAGAGGTCTTACACACACAGAATACACACCAGAAGTCGTACATTTGATCCCTAAGTTCAAATAAAAGCCGATTACAACTAGATATAAGATGCATTGAATTATTTACTATGGTATATCATTATAACTGTAACTCTGAACCTTAAATTCTGATTATTTCAGTATCAACCAGCCCCGATCAGCTGCTTGTGCTTCAAAGGCATATTTTAGGGAGCGTGATCTGTGCAACTGACCACGGAGCAGTAACAGTACCGAGAGAATCTAATACATGGCTCTGGGGCCGCCTAATACCAATGAGTGCATCTTGGGACGACACAGTGTCATATATTACATGTATGTATGTATATAAGTATGTATGTATGTATATAAGTATGTATGTACAGTATGTTATATATGTGTATGTATATATTTATATATATATATATATATGTATATGTGTGTGTGTGTGTGTGTGTGTGTGTGTGTGTGTGTGTATATTTATGTATACACATGGGGAAAATAATTGCATTCAAGAGGCTTTTTTCTTTGGTTCCCTATTATGGTGTGTCACTAAAGTTTAATCAGCCGGGGGAGCTGTGCGTGTGCGTGTGTGTGTGTGTGTGTGTGAGTGTGTCTGTGTGTGTGTGTGTGTGTGTGTGTGTCTCTGTGTGTGTGTGTGTGTGTGTGTGTGCATGTGTGTGTGTGTGTTGTTACATGCACGGCTCTATGCATGAACATGAAAGGGAGTTCCACATGCAAGGTTATAATAAGTAAAGAACATTTATTGAAGTATAATAGAAAATTCAGTATAATTGCAATAAAAGTGTAGTGCAAGCGGGTGTCTAATGGGTGTACATAGGTCCAAACAGACAAACATAAACGACGCGTAGAGGAGAGAGAGCGTCATGCACCCTGCACCATGGCCCTCATATGGTGGAGCTCATTAAGCCACCATTTCACACACCTGCAGGCACCTGCGCAGACTCTGCTACCCAGCTGTGTAAACAGAGAGAGCACTGATAGCAGGGGGCGGGGCAGACCAGGCTGGGTGGTAAAAGTGTGTGTGTGTGTGTTTGTCTCTGTGTGTGTGTGCGTGTCTCTGTGTGTGTGTGCGTTCAGGTAGGTGGTGTTAAATTTCGTGCACGGCAGATGCCCCCTGGCTCACACAGTAACACAGAGAACTACCTTGGCCGTTGCTATAGTGATTGGTCACCTCCCCGCGAGGCTATCAGTTCCCTTGATCATCTATGAGTAAGTAGAGGGAAGAAGGCAGAGAGAAACACTTGGCTGTTACCTGTTTCACAGGTGAGAGGGGTTATGCGGGTCTGGTAAATGTGTTAAAGTAATGTTTTAGAAATAGAGAGAGATGGAGAGAGAGAAAGAAAGAGAGAGAGAGCATAACTGACTCAATAGAAATATAATCTTACAGTACGCTTGCTTTTGTTTTGGCTCTCTGTCGCTTTCTTCTCTCTTTCTATCCGTCTCTCCTGTTCTCTCCCTCTTTCTCTCTCCTACTCTCTCTTTCTCTCCAAGCAGCCATGGCGGAGGTTAGCAGCAGCGTCCGCGTGCCCTCCGAGCCTCTGAAGGTGAGTGCGGTGTCGGACGAGAGGGTGGACTTCCTGAGAGAGCAGGCCTTCAGCGCTCTGCGTCTGAAGACGGACAAGTGGAACCGCTTCATCGGAGCCGAGGAGAACCAGCACGTGCTGCTGGACTTCCTGGACCAGAGCTGGAACGACAGACTCATCCTGTTCTCCGGGCCGGGGGGGACGCTGCACGCGGGGGACGCAGAGGTAAGAGGCCGTCCTGTGTTGGCATGCGTGGCTGCAGCTGAACACACACATGCGTGGAAACACACACACACACACACACACACACATACATATACACACATTCTCATAAACACACACACACATGCATACAGCCATCCAGGAATACAAAGATGCACAAACACATAAAATGCATGTATGAGAGGGTAAGGAAAACGTACAAATATGGGGTGCCGTTTGACAAATGTTGCACATAATATAATCCTGCTCAGTTTTTGAACGTTTAGCTTTGTCAAATGAAAATAAAAAGTACTACAATATTCAACTGTCACTTTTGAATTTTTTTTTAAAGAGAAATTCATGTAAATTCATGCAATAACTTATCCAAGAGTAATGTTCTGCAGTAATGCATAATTGTGACTCAATGGGAACATAGCCAATTGCCATATATGTGTTGTTGTATTCAGTTTTGAAGTCTGACATGAGGATTGAAAATGTAACATTAAGCATTTAACATTTAGATTTAACATGTATATTATTTTACCAATTTTTTGCAAAGCATTACTCTTGGAAAAGTTATTACATTCATTTCTCTTTAAATGTTTGAAAAAGTGACAGCTGAATATTGTATTGTGCTTTTCTTTTCATTTGACAATGCTACATGTACAAAAACTGAGCAGGATTACGGAATATGCAACATTTATCAGCATTTATCAGCATCACTCAGAAACAAGATAAATTTCACTCTCTTTCACACACACACACACACACACACACACACACAAACACTTACACACACACTGTCAAAGGGTAAAGTGTTGAAGGTCTTTAGGATAGGCACAAAAAGGCAGCATAAAGACAAAAATCACACAACCATGATCCTCGCGAACCTGACCAAACCACATGGACGTCCTAGGATAAAACTTTCTACGAACATAGAGAAGATGCTATGACGACAAAAACTCAGAGTTGTTGGCTGAACAAACACGGTATGAACACTATACAGCAGTCATCCACATGCTGCATACAAAGCCAACGTAATATCTCAGAGATTTATCTGAACAACAATTGTGCGCTAACAGGAAGACTTTCTACAACGGCAAATTAAAGAGCGTGAATGAAATGTTTGACGCGGTTTCAGCAATATGGTTTGGGTGTACCCATCTGTCTCTAATTACGCCCGCTGAGATAAACCAGTTCCGAATGATACGTGGTAATCATGAATCATGAATGTAAAAGTTGCTGCAGGTGGTTAAAGTGCAAAGAAAGTCTGTTGCGCCCGCCATAAGGACGCGGTAACACACACACACACCTGTTGGGCTTCTACAGGAGGCGTTCAGATGATCCTCACCCATTGACACATAAATAGAAGTCTTACACGCCGGCTGAACAGAAAAAACATGCAAAAAGAACAGAACACTCTTCGTCCGTCCTTGACCACGACAGACGGTTCACCTCACCTGGTCCCCGGGCGCTTAAAAGCTGCACTGCTCCTGGGGTCCTAGAGGAAGGACAGTCCGGGATGGGAAAAAGCAGAGACTACGACACTCACTACGACCTCAGGCCTGCGTGTGCGTGTGTGTGTGTGTGTGTGTCCTGTGTCGCCTCCATGTATTCACGTGTGTGCTGCAGTGTGTCGCTTGTGCGATTAAAGTCTGACAATTATTATTATTACAATTATTATCCATCAGCAAAGCACATATGTAATTTCAAACAATATTAAATATTTTAGGCCTTTGCGTGTGCGTTGCGATTGCGCCCATGTTAACAGGTTAGGGCCCGCACACTGCCTGTATGTGCCACAAGAGTTTCGGTGTGGAGCCTATTTTTCACGCGTCAGGAAGGCGGTCCTCTGCAAAAAATATGTTTAATAGTCAAATTGACATCATACTAGCAACATTACATAAACGGACACCTTTTACTACAGTTTCGATGTGTGGACAGACATGACAGAAATACAGTATAATATTATATGTTTAACCATTTTATCAATTGCAGGTTATGAAATGGGACAGTGGAAGCTATATATGTACTATGTAGAAACCCTATAATTACATTAAATCGATAAGTGAGTAGTTTATTGTGGCACTCTCTCTCTCGTCCTGGCTCTGAATGAGGGCAATCACGTGACTGATACAACTGGACAACTTTCTGGTCTTAAAGGGAACTGCTCATCAACAATGGATGATGCAAAACAGATTGTGTATTGACGGCCATTATCAAAGGCCAACTCAATGCAGAAAGATAGGGCTGGCAGTAGCAGAAATGTCAGCGGTGTGAATAAGGCGTTATACACTTATATTTTAAAACATGCTGTGATGTAAGGCCAGTGTTTTTTGTCGAGGTTAAAATATTTGATACTTATTTTATAATTACACATCTTTCCTCACTTGAAATGATTGAAACCTTCCCTGTATTTGTTCCTCGACCAGTTCTGACGGTGTGTTTGTGTTGAAATAAGTTGCCACTTATTTCCAGTGCTTTCGCATTTGAAAGCATTCCGAATGTCTGTGCCCCTCTGAAGACCTCTCCTCCCTGGAGAACCAAGATCCTGTGTGTGCTCAAAAAGAAGAAGTCCAAAGTGTCCAAAACAGGCTTCCGTACGGAGCTACGACTGGGGGAGGTGTCAGGATACCCCATGGACCACGCCCCTGTCCTCATTTCTGAGGTAACCACTCTGAAGAAGTGTGTAGCTACTGTGTGGGCACATGTGTGTGTGTGTGTGTATGTGTGTGTGTGCCTGTGTGTGTGTGTGTGTGTGTGTGTGTGTGTGTGCCTGTGTATGTGTGTAGCTACTGTGTGGGCACATGTGTGTGTGTATGTGTTTGTCTTGGCGCTGTGCATGTGTGTTGATACGGGTGTCAGTCTGGAATAACTCAGGGAACAATAGTGTGTGTGTGAGTGTGTGTGTGTGTGTGTGTGTGCATAGTTACTGTGTGTGCACATGTGTGTGTGTGTGTGTGTAGCTACTGTGTGTGCACATCTGTGTGTGGTGTGTGTAGCTACTGTGTGTGCACATGTGTTTGTGGTGTGTGTGGGTGCTGATTCTGAATAACCATGGGGACCATGGTGGTGTGTGTGTGTGTGTGTGTGTGTGTGTGTGTGTGTGTGTGTGTGTGTGTGTGTGTAGGTGCTGGTGTCTGTTCTGACCAACCCAGGGAACCATGGGGGCTGGCCGAGGGTGCTGGCTGAGGATCTGCGGAGACACATGGAGAAGCTGAAGAGTCGAGTGGTGACCCTCAGAGGTCAAGCTCAGGGACGCACAATCCTCCCTCTGCCTCTGTGTGTGGAGCGCACCGATCAGCAGGAACTCAGGTATGTTCTGATTTTACACATTTGTAAGGTAATGGAAACAAGAATCAATTCAAGTAGAGTATAGAGTATACTATAGAGTGTCTTTTATTATTTCTCTATTATTTATCTTTCCAAACACATATCTTTCCAAACTAACAAGAACATATAATATATATAATATTATACATATATATATCATATAACAAAACAATAATAAGAACAACTACAACTAGTACTACTATTACTACTAAAATAGTATTTATTATTACATTAGGTCTCTATTGCTCGTAGCTTGATTATTTTCTCCCTTGTACGTTGCTTTGGATAAAAGTGTCTGCTAAATGACTAAATGTAAATGTAAATGTACTAGTTTGTGTGTATGTGTGTGTGTGTGTGTGTGTGTGCCGCAGTCCTGAGGAAAGCCCAATGGACCGGGCTCTGCTCTACTCCATTGAGACCATGGTGATCCAGTGGACGCAGCAGATGGGTTCTGTGCTGCAGCGGGACTCCACGCATGTCCTGCGCCAGGGAGGACACCCGGGGCCGAGCGCGGAGCTGCAGTTCTGGGCGGCACAGAGGGAGAACCTGCTCGGCATTCAGAAACAGGTATGTGTGTGTGTGTGTGTGGGTGTGGGTGTGTGTGTGTGTGTGTGTGCGCGCATCTGCGTGTGTGGGTTACGGTGTGTGGGTTACGGTGTGTGCTTTACGGTGTGTGCATTACGGTGTGTGCGTTACGGTGTGTGCGTTACGGTGTGTGCGTTACGGTGTGTGTGTGCGTGCATTACGGTATTGGAAGTAGGCTCAGACTGGCCTGATGAATGACCTGTGCCACAACAACAATAACATCAAACTAACGCATAACTAGTGAACGGGTTTGTTTCTTTGGGGAAAATACTTCCACAGCCAGCAGCCAAATAAAGAGCATAGAAGTGTTCCATTATGCCAGAACTCTATCCGCTGGGTTTTGGTGTCTTGGGCATGTTCCAAGGTTCTGTGTTCCATTATGCCAGAACTCTATCCGCTGGGTTTTGGTGTCTTGGGCATGTTCCAAGGTTCTGTGTTCCATTATGCCAGAACCCTATCGGCTGGGTTTTGGTGACTTGGGCATGTTCCAAGGTTCTGTGTTCCATTATGCCAGAACACTTTCTGCTGGGTTTTGGTGTCTTGGGCATGTTCATAGGTTCTGTGTTCCGTGATTTCGGAGTGCTGGACTGAAAAAAAGCAAGCAACGTGTCAGATATTGCTCTTGTGCATCAGCTGTAGCCTTCATATGTGAAGAAGGCCTATTGATGTCATTCACTGTGTACATGTGACTGGATTTATGTGTTTGTGCTTCCAAACTTGTATGTGTTTGCTGATGTTTGTGTCTTTGTTTGATTGCATACACTTGTGCATGTGTGTGTGTGTGTGCGTGTGTGTGTGTGTGTGTGTGAGCCCGTGTCCCTCTCCACAGCTTCAGAACCCTAAGGTGGAACAGGTGGTTGAAATCCTGCGGAGGATCAACAGCAGCTACTATGCCTCCTTCAGAGACATCATCCTCAGGGTCGGCCAGGGTAAGAGCACACACACACACACACACCCACACACACACACTCTGAGGGTACAACTAGAGCCTGAGCCAGGGTAAGAGCACACTCACGCACGCACGCACGCACGCACGCACGTGCTAGTGCACGGTGCTATGGTGCTAGGTGCTATGGGGCATAACTAGAGCACACTCTGATGTACTATGGGGCATAACTAGTGCACACTCTGAGGTGCTATGGGGCATAACTGGGGCATAACTAGTGCACACTCTGAGGTGCTATGGGGCATAACTAGAGCCTGAAAGGGAGTTTTCCTTGCCACCGTTGCCTTGTGCCTTATCTAGGGGTTCAGGTCTTGGGCTCTGTGAAGCGTTTAGAGACCATGTCTATTATTAATGGCACTATATAAATTAATAAAACTGAATTGTGTATGTTTATTGTTTGCACCAATATACCATAGAAAATTCCTGGTAGGTGTTAACTTACTTGGCAATAAAAATGTTTCTGATTTCTGATTCTGAATTGAAAAGCACTACAGTACTCTTCATGTTATCATTTCACTACTTATTTTGGTTATCATTGATTGTGTATGAACAATGTGTATATAGAGATTTTTCGTGTGAGTGTGTGTGTGTGTGTGTGTGTTATGTGTGTTGGCTCGTTGTGTTTGCATATTTCATGTCCTTTGTTGGTTATGATCAGTTTTGACCAAATATGGACAAGCCTGCGTAAAAGTAGATTTTATGCATTTCTGAAATATATGTATTTTGTCATGTGAATGTGTGTGTGTGTGTGTGTGTGTGTGTGTGTGTATATGCATGCATGTGTGTGTGTGCATCAGCCGTGCTGGAGGCGGAGGACATAGACCTGTATCTGCGTCCGCTGAAGAAGCACATCGGTGTGCTTGAGGAGCGCAGCTTCATCCAGCTGGAGCCGCTGATGTCTCCCCTCTTCCACACCCTCTGCCTCATCTGGACACACTCCCAGTGCTACTGCTCTCCCCCACGCATCGTCACGCTGCTGCAGGAGTTCTGCAACCTGCTCATAGAGAAGGTGTGTGTGTGTGTGTATGTGTGTGTGTTTGTGTATGTGTGTGTGTTTGTGTATGTGTGTGTGTGTATGTGTGTGCGTGTGAGAGAGTGAATGAGTGGAAGAGCAATTGTCTGTGTATGTGTGTGTGTGTGTTGTTTAAGAAATGCGTACGTGTGTCTAACCTATAGAATCCCTGTGTGCTTTTCGACGCCTGAGTTTTTCACACACTCTCACAAGTAATTACTACGGTTATTGGCCACGCAAATCAGAATACAACTTAGTTCAGAGAAATCATGTCACATCATGAAACCAAGCCTTAATTGTATGTTTCAGCCTAGATACTAAAAGGGATCAATCAGTGTGCCTACTGAGATCACCTTCAAGTACTCTCTTCTAGAATGAAAGAGAGGGACAACTCACCTGTTCCACGCAGTCGACAGGTTTTTCTGTGCCAAAGGTCCCCACCTCTCTTAGGTATCGGACGTTCCGGATCACAGGCTGCTGGTCTGACCGGTGTGATTAAGCGAGGTGCGATTCAAACGCGGAACTCAACTCACTCTCAAAACCATCAGGACTAAGCGCCGGACCTGGGGCGACAGGGCTTTTTCTGCCGCTGCACCCTCCCTCTGGAACGACCTCCCTCTCCCCATCCGCCTGGCTCCCAACATAGAACTATTTAAACACTCCCTCAAAACCCACCTGTTCAATCTCGCCTTCACCTGACCATCCTGTTCAACCTCGCCTTTACCTGACCATCCCCTGCTCCCTCCCCTCCACTAATAGACTAGTTGCTACTTTTCTTTTTTATATAATGTTCTGTTTGTCTGTTTGTCCGACCCTTTTTGTTATATTTTAGTGTTGTCTTGTCATGCTTGTCCTAAAATGTCAAAGCGACTTTGGGTATATAGAAAAGCGCTATAAAAAATTGAAGTATTATTATTATTATTATTAACTCACTTCATTAACTGACGCAGAAGCGAGTTTTGTGGTATTTAAAAAGTACCCCAAGATTTAATGTCAAAAGGGTCAACAAGAATTTAAAGAAAAGAAAAAACAACAAGACTTGGTCCCCAAGTCGTCAAGCGCTCAGCAAAACAGTGTACAATCCACACAGCAAAAAGAAGAGCTGAGCCACAGGCATTGGTCTCAGCTTTTTAACTGCAACTTGCTTCCGTCTTTTCATCACGGACTTCTCCTTATAAGGTCATTCCATCACACAATGTACTTTTGCCATATCAGGGTTTTTTAACAGAGGTGTGATTCATCTATAGGCCGGCTTCTTACAGCCTGCGTCCTCCTCGCGGGCCCCAAAGGGTACACTTCCTGTGCTTAACCCACTTCACAGTTTCACTTGAACATTCACAACTTACATCTGCATTGTTCCTCACAAGCATTTGCACTGAAATTGTTTCCTTACACAATAAGCACATTTCACTCTTGATCATAGCAATCAGCAGCAGATATAGATTTGTTAAACATCACTTAAGCAATTACACACACTATCATATGATTATAAGGCATGATTCAGACATTCTGCAATCATTGTAAAAGGCATATATTGGTTTAGATGATTATAAAGCATAGCTCCAGCAATTTCATAAAAGCATAAGTTTTTCATATGATTAATACATATTTCAAACAATCTCAGCAAAGCGTACATTTGTTAAATGAGTATGAGAATGGGATATGAGTGTGAATGTGAGTCTGAGAATGGAATTGAATGTGAGCCTAACACGCGTACGGCTCCATGTCGTGGCTGTCAGGTTCATTCTTTCGTGAGTCGTTCATCAGTGTATGTGTATGTGTGTGTGTGTGTGTGAGTGAATGAGTGGAAGAACAATTGTCTGTATATGTGTGTGTGTTTGTGTATGTGTGTGTGTTTGTGCATCTGTATGTGTGTGTTAGTGAATGAGTGGAAGAGCAATTGTCTGTGTGTGTGGGTGTGTGTGCTTGTGAGTGAATGGGAGAGCAAGTTTGTGGAAAAGTGTTTGTGTGTGTGTGCGTGTGTGTGTGGGGGGTCTTAATACTTACAAGTGTGTGTGTGTGTGTGTATTGTCTTATGTATACTGTACGTACAGGCCTTTGCGTACCTAACCCCAGAGGAGCTGTTTAAGCTGGAGCTGGAGGAAGGGGTGGAGAGGGTTCAGTGTTCCCTGCAGATCTTCCGCGCCTACAGGCACTGCTTCCAACTCTACCGGGACAAGCTCACCCCCAGCGGCCCCTACAGACAGCCGGGCCGCCTGGTCAAGCCCTGGGACTTCCCCTCGGAGCTGGTCTTCCACCGCACAGATCGGATCATGGAGAGGCTGCTCATGATGGAGGTGAGGTCATCACCATGAGACGGCTGGTCAATGATGTCATCATTGTGTGACCGTTCCTTATATGTGAGAGGGAGGGATTTGTAGATTGCTTTGTAGGTTTTGGCTTCACGTGTTCATCAGGACCTTTTTGTTTGCGTGCTGTTGAACACTTCAGGAGTTGTTTGTGAATAATTCAGGAGTTGTTTGTTGGTTTGTGTATTGTTCAGGAGTTGTTTGTGAATCATTCAGGAGTTGCTTGTTGGTGTGTGTATTGTTCAGGAGTTGATTGTTGGTTTGTGTATTGTTCAGGAGTTGTTTGTGAATCATTCAGGAGTTGCTTGTTGGTTTGTGTATTGTTCAGGAGTTGCTTGTTGATGTGTGTATTATTCAGGGGTTGATTGTTGGTTTGTGTATTGTTTGTGTATTGTTCAGGAGTTGTTCGCCTCTGCCCTGGACTTCCTGAAGCTGGAGCGGATAGAGCTGGGTGGTTCTCGAGGGAAGATTCTGAGTGAACTCATCTACAGCATGAACGACCAATTTCACGACAGCTGGAGAATCCTGAGGGAGAGCAAGTATGACCCACTAGACTACACTAAAGAGGTATGTATATAACACGTATATGTCCATGTTCACATATGAACACACATGCACACCAACACACACACACACACAAACACACACACAAACACACACACACACACACACACACACACACACACACACACACACACATACACACACACACATGCATATGCACAGAAACATACACACACACACACACACACACACACACACACACACACACACACACACACACACACACACACCAACACGCACACACACATACACGCCCACATTCACAAACACACACATACACGCCCACGTTCACAAATGAACACACACCCCACATACGCAGTCAGAATGAGTGAGTTTTGAATGAGTGATAATTGAAGTTGTTTGTTGTTGCTGTGCAGGAGTTTGTGCAGGATTACACACGCTTCATGGAACAGAATCAAGACTTTGATCAGAGACTGGGTACTGTGCTGAACCTGGCGTTCCAACATTCACAAGGACTAGAGTCTGCCTTCAAGGTACTAGATGCACTGACACTCAAACACACCATCTGTGTGTGCCTGTTTGTGTGCCTGTGTGTGCATGGTTGTGTGAGACCATAGACGAGGTTGTGTGTATGAGAGACCATAGAAGAGGTTGAGTGTGTGTGTGTGTGTGTGTGTGTGTTCGAGAGAGACCATAGACGAGGTTGTCTGTGTGTGTGTGTGTGAAACCATAGACGAGGTTGTGTGTATGTGAGACCATAGACGAGGTTGTGTGTATATGAGACCATAGATGAGGTTGTGTGGGTGTGTGTGTGTGTTCGAGAGAGACCATAGACGAGGTTGTCTGTGTGTGTGTGTGTGTGTGTGTGTGTGTGTGTGTGAGACCATAGACGAGGTTGTGTGTATGAGAGACCATAGAAGAGTTTGAGTGTGTGTGTGTGTGTGTTCGAGAGAGACCATAGACGAGGTTGTCTGTGTGTGTGTGTGTGTGTGAAACCATAGACAAGGTGGTCTGTGTGTGTGTGAGACCATAGACGAGGTTGTGTGTATGTGAGACCATAGAGGAGGTTGTGTGTGTGTGTGTGTGTGAGATCATAGACGAGGTTGTGTGTATGTGAGACCATAGATGAGGTTGTGTGTGTGTGTGTGTGAGACCATAGACGAGGTTGTGTGTGTTGTGTACAGCTGCTGCAGATGTTTGGGAGTCTTCTGGAGAGGCCGCGCATCCACCAGCTGTTTGCCCACAACTATAGCCTCCTACTGGGCATGTTTCAGAGAGAGATGAGCTGCTGTCAGAGGATCCTGGAGAAACAGAGGGAAAGGGTATGTGTGTGTGTGTGTGTGTATGTATTACGTGTATTTGTATGTGTATGTATTACGTGTATTTGTAGGTTTATGTGTGTGTGTGTGTGTGTGTGTGTGTGTGTGTGTGTGCATTATAGGTATTTAGGTGTATGTATGTGTGTTTGTGTGTATTATAGGTATTTGGGTGTATGTGTGTGTGTGTGTGTGTGTGTGTGTGTGTGTGTGTGTATTATAGGTATTTGGCTGTATGTGTGTCTGTGTGTGTGTGTGTGTGTGTGTGTGTTTTGTCTTTGTGTGAGTACGGTATGTGTCCATTGAAGAATAAGATCGTTAGTGCCCGCCTATAGATAAAAACCGAGCGTTATTCACGTGAGCTTTCGAGCGCTCTCACAGTTTCTTATCCATGGCTATTCGACACACTTATCTAAAACATCAACATAGGCTAGTTCGGATCATCATGTCATACTGTTCTTCTCCCTATAGAGTGTGTTTCAGCCCCAAATACAACAAGGAGTCACAGTCACCTTTATTGTATCCTTTTCCTGAAATGGAAAAGCAGACAGTCTTACCCATTCACACCAGCCGTCCCAGGGCCGTTCTTTCTTCAAGAGGTCTCGGCTTCTTGCGGATGACCTGTTTGTGTCCCGGTCTGGGGTCGTGGCTGGGATACTAAGGCAAGAAGGCCATGCTTTTCGGGGGTAGCTCAGTCCATAGGAAAGACGCAGACGCGGCTCTTGGTGTTAATAAAATTGTCCTCTTGTTTTTATTGTCAAAGAGGTAAAAAGTTACAAAGAAATAAAAAGGTTCTCTAAGCACACAAGCTAAGGCAAAAATAAAGAAAAGAATACAGAGTATTCTTATCAAGACAAAGACAGAAGACTCAAGACTCAAAACGCAAACGCCTTTTAAATCTCTCTGCACATACATACATGTTCTAACACACCCCCTTTTTCATGACACTTCTTAGCAACATATGTTCATCCCTGACCCATGTGTCACCTCCTCTATTACACAATGTACAGCACAGTGAAGTTTGCAAACTCTCTCAAAGTACACATTGTTCTGCTTTACATTCTTGTTGGTTAAGCACATTTCATATTTCACACTTTTTCAGCAAGCATATATGGATATAGGTTTGTGTAAGCATAACTCAAGCAATTTCCACACACAGTTATTTAGCATGTTTCACACCACATATTAGGAGAGCACACAGTGGTTATATCATTGCAAGACATGAACCAAGCATTATTCAGCAAAGTACATATAGCATATGTATGCATCCAGCATCCGTTACTGAAGCTACTGGGGACGAAAGTGTTTCAATATATGTTTTTTATGAACAAATCAAAAATATCACTTTACATCCGTTTTCGCTAAAGTTACATGTGGCACTGAAAAATCCCCGCCTCAATGCGAACGCGCTCCTAACTACTCATCCGGTATAGCTTGGATCTGAGAGGGATGTACAACACCTGTTTTCTCTAACGTGATATAATTATGTTCAACTCCTATAATGAAGTCTTTACCTTCGTTTGCGTGTTTGATGCCTTCGCCTTGTATTTTCCTCCCCCTATTTACCCAAACGGCCTGGCCAACCTGAAAGGGAGAAATTCCTCTTTCAGGACCAGTCTGTACAGTCTGAATCAATTTAGGGAGAGATAAATATTCATTCATTTTCTTTAGTTCCTCTGGTGAGTCCCATATTTTCTGTGAGTTTGCTCTGATGTAATCCTTTGCGCTACGCACTGCTCTCTCTGCCACACCATTTGTTTCAGGTTTATATGGAATCGAGAAAATCACCTGTGCGCCTACGCCCTCCAGGAAGTCTAATACGTAAACATTTTTAAAATGCGTCGCATTATCCATTCTCACTGTTTTGGGGTTTTTGTTAGTAAAATACAAAGCCATTCTCTCTTGTACGACTTTGCCCGTCGCTGTCCTACTGGGGTAAATTCTCGTGTCATTACCCGCATTATCAGCGATTACCAAAAAATACTTATTCCCTTTTGTAGAAGGGTCAAAGGGACCTGCCATATCACATGAATAATGTTCACCTTGTTTGTCAACCTTAATCCGTCCGGGCGTGTGTGTTTGTTTTTTCACGCCCCCTTTATTCGCACACGCTTCACAACCTGCTTTAAGTTTTGAGAAACGTTCCGCAAAGTTGGGAATTTTTATATCTAGTTTTTCCAACCATTTCCTTGTCCTAACTTGGCCACAGTGGCCAATTGCCGTGTGAATTTTGCTTAAAATGTTATCTGCCTCACTTTTTGGTACCATAACCCCTAGTATGCTACCTTGTCCTGTGAACATACTCTGGCTCGGGTATCTCGGATCAAAACTGCCCGTCTCACGGATAGGGGTCTGCTGATATGACAGTGCAAGTGGTTGCATCACTATAGGAGACACGTGGGGTGTGGACATGGTGCAAGGGTCATAGCGTGGGGTGGAATTTGCATACCGTCCCTCTTGCTGACGCGCCCTGCTGTCACAGGGAACCACTGCAGTTCCCCATGTAGCCTGATCGCACCTCGCCTCCATTTCAGCCACCCTCCTACAGTGCTCTCTCTCTGCAGATCTATCACGGCGTTCGCATCCGTCTCTCATATAATCATAGCCTAAAGCCATTTGTGAATCTTTCCATGGTTTAGTAACCTTATCCATTCCTAGTATGTCAGCGGCCGAGGGAATGTGAGGAATAATCTCTCTTTCCTCTCTGCTCGCCTCATACCAAGCCATTTCAGGTCTAAGGTTATTCTCCTCTACATATTCATAAGCCTGGTGGGTGGTCAGTGGTGCATAGTTCCAGCCCGACGTAGTCACCCACCTAGGCCCTTTACAAGGCGGTTTTTCAGTATTCTGAAGTCTTAAACTGACTGGTTTTGACCTCTTATCTATCCCTCTCACAAGTGTTTTTTCCGTTAGGCCTTCTTTCTGTGAATTTTGAAATCTCACAGTAGTTGGTCTACTGGGGCTGCGTCCTCTGGACATAGTGATGTCTGGAGCTGGGATGTCATTAACCCTTGTATGGACAGGGTTTTGACTTCTCACCGGGCTCTTGAGCCGATATGGGCACGGCGTTACAGATCTCACTTGTCTCGGGGGGTACGAGCTCATTTGTGAAAGGTCATCATCATCATACTCACTATCCTCGTCTGTTTCCAGCTCTCTTTCTTCCGGTTCATTCGGACGCATATACTCTCTCTCTGACGCAGCTAGGGCTTGCACTAGGTATTGTTCCTCGAATGGCTTTTGCACCAGGAATCTGACTACAACATTTTCACATACAGCCCTCCAGGGGAAAGCTGCCGCTACTTCAGTGTAGAATTCCACAGGAGACAAACCTACATATTTACCAGTTCAGGCCCTAAGTCTTATCGTCAGAATCTCTTCATTTTCGTCTTCCACGTCACATAGCGCTTGGTTGAATATTTTAGCTAAATCCGCTCTATGGGACCCTCGAGCAATCCGCCCCAGGGATACCCTTGAATATAGTTTTCCTAATCTACCAGGGCCCAACAGTGTCCTCAAGTCTCCTGGAGACAGGTCCCCCTGTTCTTCCTCTACCTGTGACATTGCTTTGGCCCTACGATACAGATCTGAGCCGAAGGCGCGTCTGATCTCAGCTTCCTCTTTTGTCTCTACATTCAGACTATCTTGGGTTAGAACCAGCAGCCCACCTCTTGGTAGTAGCGGGGCTTCATCTGGTTTAATCGCCATGACAACGAATGTTCCCCTGCCAATATCCTGTTTTACTCCCTGCCTACACTCTATGACCCGTCCCGCAGGATCAGATGTCAGAGTGGGTGGCTGGGGTCGGTCGGCAGGGGCGCAATGGTTCTGAGGCTCTATTGCGGTCGGCGCAGACGGACTCGCTGGACTGTCATTCCTATATTGTCCCACCGTTTCAGCCGGATTTATGGGATCCTGTCTGGAAAGACAATCATTTAGTTTTTCAAACTGATTTTGATCATACGCTATCAGCACGAATCTCCTGTCCCTATGAGACCGAACTGTCTTGTTCACTGCCTCGATCGCTGCTGTGTAACTGTACCTATAAACACCATTTCCAAAGAGTGGTGTTATAATATCGCTACCAGGGATGGCAGCTTCAATTCCTGCTTCTAACATATCCGATAAATGTTCTATTTGTTCCTGCTCATTCATTACTTGATTGTACGGAGAATACGATACATGCACTATTTCCGCCACCTCAGCGTCTTGATACAGCGCGTGTTTTGTAGCCTCTCCCTCGTTCAATGGAAAACTGTCCTCCATTGCCATTGTATGCCCTGCCACTTCTAATGTCCACCTATACCTTAGTGCTTCTGCTACGCCTGCATTATGGTTCAGGTATAGATTCGCCGGGTTTAATACGCTTGCCTTGTCTGTTCCGAATTGAATAGTGCGTATATTACCCTGTAGCAGGATACAGTTAGGCAACGGATAAGCTATATTTTCCGGACTCGTTTTAATTTCTGTTTCGCTTAATTCTAAATGATTAAAATGTAAAGTTGGATAATTACTCTCAGATACCAAGTTACCGGACTCATCAGCCGGAGAAGGGAGTTGACTATCCAAGTCATTCTCCCAATCACTTTCCGCATTGGCCATTATCCGAAAGGGGGGTGTACTTTCCTTCCTTAAAAATGATTAGACCAGATCAGATTTGAGAAGCGCACCGTCTATGAACACGAGTAGCTAATTCGGTTCCCACGAAAGTGCCTTTCCAATTTAAACACGCTTCTTGTTTTACCACGTATAAAAATTGATCTTCTATATTCGGATAGGTGTACGTCTAATTTCTTATCTGGTGGTAAGTCAGACTCCTCCAATAGGAACAGAAATCAGATAGGTCCGTGCACTCGGTCTACTAACTACAATTATTAGAAATTTACCCCGGTATCTAATAATCAATTAATAGCCGTCACGTTGGGCGCCATGAAGACTAAGATCGTTAGTGCCCGCCTATAGATAAAAACCGAGCGTTATTCACGTGAGCTTTCGAGCGCTCTCACAGTTTCTTATCCATGGCTATTCGACACACTTATCTAAAACATCAACATAGGCTAGTTCGGATCATCATGTCATACTGTTCTTCTCCCTATAGAGTGTGTTTCAGCCCCAAATACAACAAGGAGTCACAGTCACCTTTATTGTATCCTTTTCCTGAAATGGAAAAGCAGACAGTCTTACCCATTCACACCAGCCGTCCCAGGGCCGTTCTTTCTTCAAGAGGTCTCGGCTTCTTGCGGATGACCTGTTTGTGTCCCGGTCTGGGGTCGTG
>NC_045172.1:20039794-20044794 GCF_900700415.2 Clupea harengus | reverse complement strand
GTCTCTCTGCCAGTGTGCGTGACCTGGCCGTCTTCATTGAGAGCACAGGCAGTGGCCTGAGTAAGAAGGTGACTGACGGGGACTACGCTGGCTTGGTGGACATCATGGGTCACCTGATGGCCATCAGGGACAGACAGATCAGCACCGACCAGCACTTTAAACCGCTTAAAGCCACGGCCGACCTGCTCAAGACCTACGGCCAGCAACTACCTGAAGATGTCTATGCACAGCTGGAGGTGAGGTGGACACGGACACACACACGCACACACACTCACACACACACACACACTCACACACACATACATCTCTCTCTCACACACACACAGACAGACAGACAGACACACATACACGACATACATTCACACACGTACACGACATACATTCACACACACACACACACAATATACATTCACACACACACACTCACACACACACACTCACAAATACACAACATACATTCACACACTCACACACAAACCAAACACACACACGACATACATTCACACACACACACACACACACATACACACACAGGCTGAGTAGCCCCATCCACTCATTCATTCCGCAAGTTGCCATGCTGTATCCTGCGATAGTCTTAGTTATTTTGGCTGTCAAAGCGCCCTGTTTCCTAGCCTGTACGACAGTTAGACTCACACATGGCCTGTGGCTGATGTCAGGAGTTGCCTGAAAAGTGGAAGAACCTGAAGAAGGAGGCTTTCACTGTCAAACACGAGATGGCCCCCCTGCAGTCCAACGAGGTCGCCGTCATCCGGAGAAAGTGTGTGCGTTTTGAGGTGAGGTCATCGTCTCTGATTATGTCTATGTATACGGTATATGTGTGTGTGTGTGTGTGTGTGTGTGTGTGTGTGTGTGTTTGTTTGTGTGTAGAATTTGGATGTAGTCAGCTTCAATGTAGCATGTTTTAAAGCAAAGTAATTAATTGTGTCAGTGATACATGCGTTAATGCATGTGCTCTGAAGACTCCCATGCATTATCAGACTGTATATCGGATGTGTTTCAGATCAAGCAACACGAGTTCAGGGAACAGTTTCGCAAAGAGGTCATCTTTCGCATCAGCGTGTCTGAGCCATATAAACTACTGGACAAGGTAGCTGCTCCTGTGTTTGTGAGTGTTTGTGACAACTCGGAAAGTCAAGATTTGTCTGACCTCCTACTAGATAAAGTACAATGGTGTGTGTGTGTGTGTGTGTGTGTGTGTGTGTGTGTGTGTGTGTGTGTGTGTGTGTGTGTGTGTGTATGTGTGTATGTGTGCTAGACCAATCGCTCAGTGGCCCAGTTGGAGGGTGAGATGAAGAGGCTGCAGGATACTGCTGAGCTGTTTGAGGTCAGTTTCCCCGACTACAAGCAGCTCAGGCAGTGCCGGTCCGACATCGTCCTGCTCAAGCAAGTCTGGGACATGGTCATCTTTGTCAAGGTAGTCCACACACACACACACACACACACACACACACACACACACACACACACACACACACACACACACACAGACACACACACACACACACACACACACACACACACACACAGACACACACACACACACACACACACACACACACACACACACACACACATATACTGCATCTCTAAATGTTTGAGGGTCCAAAAAATGTGTGTGTGAATTTGTCTGTGAGACAGACAAGTATTGAAGACTGGACGAAGACACCTTGGAAGGAGATCAACGTGGAACAGATGGACATGGAGCTGAGGAGATTTGCCAAGGTACCTCTGAAAACTACTGAAATAACTTAAAGGTAAAGGTCCAGTATTTAGCAGACAGTGGCTGGGAATCAAATCGGGGTCGACCACTTGAAGGGCGTGACCACTTGACCACTTGCTTGGTGAGGCTTTGTGCATGTATATGTTGCACACTTGAAGAAAGTAAAACTCTCAACAGTGTGCTGGGAAATGTTGTCTTCATTTATTCACACTTTACACGTATTACAGCTCACTTCACAAGCAACGACTGCTTCCTTTCGCTCTCTCTCGACAACTCTGTCTAGGTGAGCTTTATCTCTTCCTAACCGTCATGAAACTGCATTATCCCTGGTATTACAGCGCCATCTATAGGCCAAAACATGCAACAGCATCATAACTTCAGAAAATAAAAGGCCACAAAATCATGAAGAGGGACCAAAGAAAAGACAAAATGGGGGTATGCCACATATATGCCTTGATCCAGGGCCCAGGCACATGGATAGGGACATGTACAACTGTTTGAGTTTTCCTGGAAATTATGCGAGTATGAAAACAAAACGTAGTGTGAGTTTCGAACTAATGAATCTAAATGAACAGCTGAAAAATATAAAAATGAACACAATATTATAGAATTATACAATGCGTAATCTAAGTAACAGGTTTATATCCCATGTAAAAGTGTCTATGTAAAGCTCTAAACTGTGTGTGTTTGTGTGTGTGTGTGTGTTCTGTAGGAGATGAAGACCCTGGATAAGGAAGTGCGAGTCTGGGATGTGTACATGGGTCTGGAGGCCACCGTGAAGAACCTGCTGACATCACTGAGAGCTGTAAACGAGCTGCAGAACCCGGCCGTCAGGGAGAGGCACTGGCAGCAGCTCATGAGAACCACGGGGGTAAGAAGGCTTCAGAACCGGCCCACACAAGCAGAACTGACTCACAGAAGCAGAACCAGTGCATAGAGATGGAATTTGATACAACTTTAAGCAAACTTAAACAGTCTTTAACCCACCCTGTCAGAGTCTAATGCTACGTCTGCCACTAGGCCCTTAGCAGAGGCAACATGTATCTAAGTGGATGCAACCCACCAACCACCAACAGCTATGATCTAAGAGCAAGGGGAAATTCAACCTGAGCTAAATTAAACCTTTCTTGGTAACATTTTACTTCAACCTGGCTTCATAAGGCTAACACAACTATATTATAAGCATGTCTTGACAGATATCATGTACCTACAGAAACTTCCTCAAACTTGCTTTGAGTACTATTCAATCTGAAATGTTGCAATTGTCCCCTGTGAGAGAGTGCTGATTGTCCCTCTGTGGACCCGGTTGATCTTGATAGTGTCCTTCTTTTATCAGTTTAATACATTTTTCCTTTTTAATACTGTATTATTAAATGTTTTAACTGTTAACTTTTAACTGTTTTCAGCACTTTACCCTTACAGTATATCCAATATAAATATAAATATAATAAATATATAATGTGCTTTGGGCCCCTAGGTGAGCTTTGTGATGGATGAGTCGACTCGCCTGGGGGACCTGCTGGAGCTCCAGCTGCATCGCGTCGAGGAGGAGGTCAAGAACATAGTGGACAAGGCAGTCAAAGAGATGGGCATAGAGAAGGTGAGATCTCTCTCTCTCTCTCTCTCTCTCTCTCTCTCTCTCTCTCTCTCTCTCTTTCTCTCTCTCTCTCTCTCTCTCTCTCTCTCTCTCTTTGCCTCTCGCTCTCTCTCTCTTTTTCTCCTTATCTGAGTGGAGGAGGTCAAGAACATAGTGGACAAGGCAGTCAAAGAGATGGGCATAGAGAAGGTGAGATCTCTCTCTCTCTCTCTCTCTCTCTCTCTCCTTTTCTCTCTCTTTTTGCCTCTCGTTCTCTCTCTCTCTTTCTCTGTCTCTTACTCTGTCTCTCTCTCTCTCTGTCTCTGTCCCTCTCGTTCTCTCTCTCTCTTTTTCTGCGTTTGTGAGGGGAAGATAATAGTGTGATTGAGAAGTGAAAACAGCTCAGGTTTTCTCAGCTTCAAAATAAAGACTACTGTTCTTATATATAAAAAAATATACAGTAAAGTTCTGAAGGAATACACACACTCTGCGAACCATTCAGAATGATTCCGCAACCCACCAGAAACACTGGTCTAGATCACTCAGCATTCCCTAGGTTTGTCTGAGGTTTTGTCTAATCTGATCTGGTCTCTGTCCCTGCAGGTTTTGGGGGAGATCAACCAGACCTGGTCCCTGATGTCTCTTTCATATGACACACACACCAGCACGGGGACCCCACTGCTCAAGGCCGACGAGAACCTCATAGAGACTCTGGAGGACAATCAGGTAACACACACACACACACACACACACACACACACACACACACACACACACACACATCTCTGTTAATTCAGCAAGAAACTGAAGGGAAATGAATGCCTAAAAAAAACATCTCAATGCTTATTTGAATATGTTACTGAATATATAACATACAGTGGGGAAAATAAGTATTTGAAGCCCTGCCGATTTCGCCACTTGCAAAGAAATGTGTGATCTATAATTGTAATAGTAGGTGTATTTTAACAGTGAGAAACAGAATATCAACAAAAAAATCCAGAAAACTGCATTTTATAACATTTATGACTTAATTTGCATTTGATGCAGAAAATAAGTATTTGAACCCCTAGCAAAACATGACTTAGTACTTGGTGGAATAACCCTTGTTGGCAAGCACAGACGTCAGACTTTTCTTGTAGTTGGTCACCAGGTTTACACACATCTCAGGAGGGATTTTGGTCCACTCCTCTTTGCAGATCCTCTCCAAATCCTTCAGGTTGCGTTTTCAATGGGAGGGAATGAGGGAATGAGGTTCAAGCCCAATATTCCACGTTACATGGCCCCATCCATAGTCCCCTCGATGCAGTGGAGTCGTCCTGTACCCTTGGCAGAGAAACAGCCCCAAAGCATAATGTTTCCACCTCCATGCTTGACGGTGGGGATGGTGTTCTTGGGGTCATATTCAGCATTCTTCCCCCTCCAAACGCGGCAAGTCGAGTTGATGCCAAAGAGCTTGATTTTGGTCTCATCTGACCACATCCTGTCTCCCAATCCTCCTTAGAATCATTCAAGTGTTCATTGGCAAACTTCAGACGGCCCTGTACATGTGCTTCCTTCAGCAGGGGGACCTTGCGAGTGCTGCAGTACTTCAAACCATTACGGTGTAGTGTGGTGACTGTGGTCCCAGCTGCCTTGAGATCATTCACAAGCTCCCCCTGTGTAGTTCTGGGGTTATTCTGCACC
>NC_045172.1:20022294-20034794 GCF_900700415.2 Clupea harengus | reverse complement strand
AAGAAACAGGTGTGTGTGTGTGTGTGTGTGTGTCTCTGTGTGCGCTCCTGTGCATGTTAGTTTCTGAGTTTGTGTGTGTGTATGACTGAGAATTATGTGGTGTGTGCGTGTGTGTAAGTGTGTGTGTGTGTGTGTGTGAGCTCATGGTGTGAGCTCATGTGCATATCTCTGTGTGCGCTCCTGTGCATGTTCGTTTCTGAGTGTGTGTGTGTGTGTGTGTGTGTGTGAGCTCATGTGCATTTTCATTTCTCTCTGTGTGTGTCTGTCTGTGTGTGTGTGCGTGTGTGTGTGTGTGTGTTTGCACATGCATGTGTGTGTGTATGGAAGTAAATGCATGGCTAATGCTCATCTCCCCTCACCCAGATCACCCAGCTGAACTCCCTGATCAACTTGCTCCTGGGAGAGCTGACCCGCGGGGACCGGCAGAAGGTCATGACCCTGTGCACCATTGACGTGCACGCTCGTGATGTGGTGGCCAAGCTCATCACACAGAGGGTGAGACCTTACACCAGGCCCGCACCAGGCTCGATCTCACAACCTCGGGCACGAGTGGCGGTCGTGCTAGCAAGAAGGCTAACACCCACGGGTGCTACTGCCTGTTCATCACACCTGTCTTAAGTGTCAGGGGGTGAGGTGTACTCAGTGCTCAGCTCTGACGTTTACATTTACGCTTGCTTTTAAAGGCTGAAGGGTCCCTGCACCATGCAAATTCTACCAAAAAACACCTAAAGTCTGCAAAAGATTTTTTCACTTCCTTCCAATTCATCTCTTATTTAGTAACCTGTGTTGTGTGACAGCACAGTCCTGCACCACCTCGGACATCAGGTGGGCGTGCTAGCGGGGAGGCTAAAACCGCTAGTTGATAGCGCCCACCCGCTAGCACGTGTCTTAAGTGTCGAGGAGTGAGGTTTACTCACTGCACAGCTCTGGACCCGCTGGGTACTGCGCCATTTACACTTACAGAAGTTAATGCACATTAAACAACCCTATGTGCCTAAAAATGCCTACTTTGCAAATCTTTCCCCGGCAGGTGATAAACGGCCAGGCGCTGAATGACTAAGAGTATGTGAAGGTGTAAGAGAGGATGTGTGTGGCTGTAGCAAAGGAAGCGTTTAAAGTTGTCTCATGTTCCCCCCGGGCAGGTGATGAACGGCCAGGCGTTTGCGTGGCTGTCCCAGTTGCGCCACCGCTGGGACGAGGAGCTGAGGCACTGCCTCGTCAACATCTGTGACGCCCAGTTCCAGTTCTCCTACGAGTACCTCGGCAACACCACACGTCTGGTCATCACCCCGCTCACAGACAGGTCAACTGCACACACTCATTCACACGCACTCACACACAAATAGACAGACAGACACACACACACACACACACACACACACACACACACACACACACACACACACACACACACACTCGGTACACATTCAAATGCAGCTACCCCACATCCAAATACCTCCTTAGATTCCCAAGACAGACAGACACGCACAGACACACACACACACTCACAACCGCACATCAATATACCTCCTCCCAATACAGACAGACAGACAGACAGACAGACAGACAGACAGACAGACAGACAGACAGACAGACAGACAGACAGACAGACAGACACCTATATACCTCCTCCCAATATTGACAGACAGACACACATGTGTATGTGCATGTGTGTGTGTGTGTGTGATATGTCTTTATGTTGTACTATACCGTACCAGAAATGTCTTTCTTCCTGTCACATGATCAGGTGTTACATCACACTGACCCAGTCCTCTTCCTGTCACGTGACCAGGTGTTACATCACTCTGACCCAGTCCCTGCACCTCACCATGAGTGGCGCGCCCTCTGGACCGGCAGGCACCGGCAAGACGGAGACCACCAAAGACCTGGGCCGCTCGCTCGGAGTCATGGTCTATGTGTTTAACTGCTCAGAGCAGATGGACTACAAGGTAAGGGGAGGCTGTGGTGAGGAGAGGAGAGTCTAGTCAAGTCAAGTCAGTTGGAATGGGTGGTAGAGGAAAAAGTCTCTGTAGTCCATAGGGAACATCTATAAGGGCTTGGCTCTGACTGTCTCTCTGTAGTCCATAGGGAACATCTATAAGGGCTTGGCTCAGACTGTCTCTCTCTGTAGTCCATAGGGAACATCTATAAGGGCTTGGCTCAGACTGGGGTGTGGGGCTGCTTCGACGAGTTCAACAGGATCTCAGTGGAGGTGCTGTCTGTGGTGGCCGTGCAGGTCAAGACTATTCAGGATGCCATTCGCAACAAGAGGCAGAGGTGTGTGTGTGTATGTTTGTGTATGTGTGTGTGTGTGTGTGTGTGTGTGTGTGTGCGTGGCTGTCTGTGTGTTTGTGTGTGTGTGTGTGTGTATGTGGTGTGTGTGTGTGTGTGTGTGTGTGTGTGTTTTCTGAGGTGTGTCTGAGGTGTGTGTGTCTGAGATGTGTGTGTGAATTTGTTCTGAATTCATTGCCATTTTCTACGTGGGGAATGGAGCTGAGAAATGGCCTCTGGCTCCTATGTGGGTTTGGGTGGCAGTGCCATCTCTGCGCTACAGTGGCCCCACGCACTTCTGAGGTTCATCAGTGATGACTCACGCACCCTCGTCCCCCCACAGGTTCCTGTTCCTGGGGGAGGACATCGAGCTGAAGCCCACTGTGGGGATCTTCATCACTCTGAACCCAGGTTACGCCGGCAGAACCGAACTACCAGAGAACCTTAAGGCCCTCTTCAGGTTTGCTAATAGCACCCCCCACCGTTCTCACGTATCCCCTGAAGGCTGTCTTTTAGTGACAACACCCCCCCCCCCCCCCAAAGTTTCTCACGCACGCTTCTTGTCTCTGTGTGTATAACAGTTTTGAGTTGCTCCTCACTGCCCTCTGGTGCCTGTTCTCTATGTGTGCGCTCAAAATAGCTCCAGTGGTCTGTCACAGTCCTGGCTCTTTAGATGGGGAACAAACATAGTGGCTCAGAGCGAGCCATGAACAACTTCAACCAATGAACACATTGCTTCAGGGGCACAGAAGGGAGAGTTGTAATTTAATTTGGCGGTTGAGCTCAAATATCAGAATATCAGAATTTTAGACTCTGCTTTTAAGTTCTTTCCGTCTCTCTATCTATGTCAGATGCACAAATGAAAATCCCTTCTGATATCAATGCCAGACGTTCACCTGCCACAATTTACATGAAAGTTGCAGTACTGAATACTTCTTTCTCTCCTTCCTCTCTCTCTGTTTTTCTGTCTGTCCCCGTCTCTCTCTGATTCCTCCTCTCCCTCTGTTTCTGCCTCTGTCTATCTCTCACTCTCTCTCTCTCCCTTAGGCCGTGTGCAATGGTAATCCCTGATTTCGAGCTGATATGTGAGATCATGCTGGTTGCTGAGGGTTTCATTGATGCGCGTCTGCTGGCTCGCAAATTTATCAGCCTTTACACACTCTGCAAGGAGCTTCTCTCCAAACAGGTATGACAGAGACACACATGTGAACAGATAGAATTGAATAGAATTGAATATAATCGAATAGAATTGAATAGAATTGAATAGACATGTAACACACTGACTTCACCTCCAGGATCATTATGACTGGGGTCTCAGAGCCATCAAGTCAGTGCTAGTGGTTGCAGGCTCACTAAAGCGAGAGGACAGGAACAAGCCTGAAGAGCAGGTAATCATGGGAAATGTAGTTTCGATTAAATTACATAGCTTATTGTCTAAGGAAGAGCCCAGGTGACTAGTTCCCAAATACTCCTAGGTGCTGATGCGTTCCCTGCGGGACTTTAACCTGCCCAAGATCGTGACCAGCGACGTTCCCATATTCCTGGGTCTGATCAGTGACCTCTTCCCGCTCCTGGACGTTCCTCGGAAAAGGGACACAGAGCTGGAGCAGGCGGTGCGCCTGGCCATCTCTGAACTCCGTCTGCAGCCAGAGGAGAACTTCATCCTGAAGGTCTGTGTATGTGTATGTGTGTGTGTGTGTGTGTGTGTGTGTGTGTGTGTGTATGTGTATGTATGTGTGTGTGTATGTGTGTGTATGTGTGTATGTGTGTGTCTGTCTGTGTGTCTGTGTGTCTGTCTCTGTGTCTGTGTCTCTGTGTATGTGTCTGTGTCTGTGTCTGTGTCTCTGTGTCTGTGTGTCTGTGTGTGTGTCTGTGTGTGTGTGACTCTGTGTGTGTGTCTCTGTAATATCTGCAACTCTGTGATATCATTGTGAATTATAAAAGTGTAATGACACTGTCTGTTTGTGGCATCCTCAATTACACTGTGATCTTACGACAGGCTCAAGTAAAGTGATCTTACGACAGGCTCAAGTAAAGTGTTTGTGTCCCTGTCTCTCCAGGTCACTCAGCTGGAGGAGCTGTTGGCTGTCAGGCACTCTGTGTTTGTGGTGGGCGGCCCAGGAACAGGCAAGAGTCAGGTAAAGCCATGACTCTGGTGAAGCACCTTCCCGTCATAGCATTTACCTTACATGATGTGGTGAAGCACCTCCCTTCCATAGCGTTTACCTTACATGATGTGGTGAAGAACCTTCCTGTCATAGTGTTTACCTCACATGATGTGGTGAAGCACCTCCCTTCCATAGCGTTTACCTCACATGATGTGGTGAAGCACACGTACTGCCTCTCACATGAAAGGTCCTTGTAGTCTCTGAGTATGAAGTGTAGTCAGAAGAAAAGGACCTCCAGGCGTTACGTTCTGTAGCTTGTGCTTTGTTGTGGTTGTCATGGTTACAGATCACCCTTTTGGGAAGATTCTGCGTTCTGTGTGAAATAATTGAAAGTCTAATGAGTTGTAGACACTTGTTCCCTTGACTGCTCAGTGTTATATATTCTTTTTTTATATATATATATATATTTATGCTGAGCAATCAAATGAGGAAACAATCTACAACTGAATATGTATATATATATATATATTTACTGTTTCCTGCCTCCTGAGAGTTTTATATATATATATATATATATTCCCGATTTTTTCCTTATTTGATTGCTCAGCTGTGTGATATTGCATAGTAATGGGTCCCATCTCCCTGTGATGAGTCAGATCCTGAAGACGTTGCACCGGACCCACTCCAACATGAGGCTGAAGCCCGTGTGGAACGACATGAACCCAAAGGCCGTCACCACCGATGAGCTGTTCGGGTTTCTGCACCCAGCCACACGCGAGTGGAAAGACGGTGTGTGTTTGTCATTTTGTGTGTATATGTAGTGGAATGTTTTGGAGAGAAAGACTGTATGTGTGTGTAGGAGTGTTCTGGAAGGAAGAGCATGTATGTTACTTGCTTGTGTGCGTGTGTGTCAGTGCTTGTGTGCGTGTGTGTTAGTGTGTGTGCTTGTGTGTTAGTGTGTGTGTGTGTGTGTGTGTGAGAGTGCTAGGAGGAAACATGGCAGTAGAATGAGAGAACTGTGTCAAAGACGGATCTGTACATGAGTGTTAGGAGCGAGGCGGTACTTGAACCCCAGTCTCTAGCTATACTCATGCTCACCCCAAAAGCAGAGAACGGTCAAAATTCTCAGAGGTCACTCTCAGGAGGCAGGAAAGTAAATATATTGGCTTAGAGAGAAACCAGTAGAATATTTTGCTTGGACAGCGAAACCAGAGGCTTGGTACTTACTTGGTATAAAGACTGAGCAAAGACAGATTAAAAAAGGACTACTTAAATACACAGGGCAAACACGACACAGGTGAAGCGCATTCCCTGAAATGACTACATAGAAGTCTCATGGGTCCATCTAGTGGGCAAAAAATCAAAATAGAAGGCCATGTGATTATGACAGTGTGTGTGCCCGAGTGTTTCATAGTGTCGCCATCTAGTGGCCAAAAGTCAAAATTGCAGGCAATGTGATTCTGACAGTGTGTGAGTTTGTCATGGTGTCTGTCGCTATCTAGTGGCCAAAAGTCAAAATAGCAGGCCATGTGTGTGTGCCTGAGTGTGTGCCTATCTGAGTGTGTATACATGTGTTAGTTTGCTGTGTTTTAGCACCATTCTTCTCTCTCCCAGGCCTATTCTCTTCTACCATGAGAGAACTTTCTAGTATGTCTCATGACGGACCCAAATGGATTGTTCTGGACGGGGACATAGACCCCATGTGGATCGAGTCCCTCAACACTGTGATGGACGACAACAAGGTCTGTCAGTCACCATAAATTCAGTATGAGCCAGTGTCTCTGTGTGTGTGTGTGTGTGAGTTTAGGGGTTAGTTACCATGCCAACAGTTGGTGTATATCAATACAATGTCTGAATTCTCCTGTGTGTATGTGTGTGTCTGGCTGTGTCTGTGTGTGTGTGTGTGTTGTGTGTGTTTATTGTGTGTGTATTTGTGTGTCTGTCTTGGTCTGTGTGTGTGTGTGTGTGTGTGTCTGTGTGTGTGTGTAGGTGCTGACGTTGGCCAGTAATGAGCGTATTTCTCTGACCACCTCCATGCGCCTGGTGTTTGAGATCAGTCACCTCAGCGCTGCCACCCCGGCGACCGTCTCCAGGGCGGGCATCCTCTTCGTCAACCCCCAGGACCTCGGCTGGAGCTCGTGAGTGTCATGGAAACAGTCACATTTTGAACATGCTACATGCTTTTTAACATGTAAACCCCCCCCAACACACACACACACACACACGCACACACACACTTCCCATTACTCTGAGAACAAAAAGAAAGCAATCTGTCGGTGTCATTAGCCTTAACAAGTGTTTACTAAACAAGTGTAAATAAGCCTTTCTTGAACATGCCTTTGAGGCAGCAAGCATTTAGTCTGGAACTTAAAACAGTCACATTTTGAACATGCTACATGCTTTTTAACATGTAAAAAGACAGACCCCTCCCCCCCAACACACACACACCTCCGCAAGCATTTCGTCTGAAACTTTTTATCTGCTGACCTATCTAGCCCTAGTTACGTGTTTTAGGGGTCTACTGTGTATATTTCAGGTAACAAATATGTCTATGTTTTAGACCTGGTACTTAACCAGCACATGTAGGTACTTTTTAGGTACTTAAACAGCTTGTATTTCTTTAAGGTAGTATATCCAATGTGTATAATGCTAAGGTGCTTAACGAGAGTATCTGTCGTCAAGGTACGTAACGAGCTGGATTGACACTCGGCAGGCCCAATCAGAGAGGGCCAATCTGACCATCCTGTTTGATAAGTACGTGCCCTACTGTCTGGAGCAGGTTCGCTGCAATCTCAAGACCATCACCCCGATTCCAGAGAACAGCATGGTGCAGGTAGCGCACACACACACACACACACACACACACACACACACACACACACACACACACACACACACACACACACACCACACACACACACATCTAAGGATTCAATTTAGCACGGATCAATCTACACATACAGACATACACAGTGTCACACAAACACACACACCCACAAACACTAAATGATCCAATATTGCACGTATCAGTCTATACACACTCACATACACACACCACACACATACACACACACACACACACACACTCACACACACACCCCTGCAGAGGTAACTGATGGTTGTGTGTGTGTGTGTGTGTGTGTGTGGCAGACCCTGTGCTCCCTGCTGGACTGCCTGTTGATGGAGGAGAACACCCCTCCTGACTCCCCGCGGGAACTCTACGAGCTCTACTTCGTCTTCGCCTGCGTCTGGGCCTTTGGAGGGGCTCTTTTTCAGGACCATGTGAGGAAATACACACACACACACACACATTCACACACACATTCACTGTTTCACACACACACACACGCACACACAGACACACACACTCACACACACACACACACACACACACACACACACACACACACACACACACACACACTCACACTCACACTCTTTCACACACACATTCACACACAGACACAGACACACTCAGACACTATGCTGGTACACACTCACACACATACACACACTCATCACATTGTCCTTTATTGTTGAAAGTAATGATTGATCCAAAAAAAATCCATAACGACTCCTGTGGTTCTGAAAGGCTTACTACGGCGTATAATCATAATGTTTAGTTTGCCCTTTCCTCAGTTGTACAAACAGTACATGATTAATATTCCTTATTTACGATGTGGCCTTTTCCTTACACAATTATATAAATACATATACACAAGGCATATAATGAATGAATTACAGAAAACTATGTTACCGAAAGCTGAACTGTACAACTGATAGAATGCCCTACTGAGTTAACATGATTCTGAACTTAAAATGTCAATGAATAAAAAGCATGAATAAAATGCATAAATACTGATTTAAAACTGATTTAAAAACAAGTTCTGTGTGGTGTCCCAGCTGATAGTCTACCGTGCGTGAATAAAATGCATAAATAAACAAAGTGATTTAAATGCGAGCTGTGTGTTTGTGTGTGTGTGTGTGTGTGTGGTGTCCCAGCTGATAGACTACCGTGCTGAGTTTAGCCGCTGGTGGTGTAAGGAGATGCGGGCGGTGAAGTTTCCCTCCCAGGGCACGGTGTTTGACTACTACATCGACCCCGACACCAAGAAGTTCACCCCATGGAGCGACCAGACACCCCCCTTTGAGTTGGAGCCAGACGTCCCTCTGCAGGTCAGAGAGCTGATTGGTCACATCACAATACAAGACGTCTGATTGGTCATGTCACATTACAAGACATCTGATTGGTCACATCACATTACAAGACGTCTGATTGGTCATGTCACATTACAAGACGTCTGATTGGTCATGTCACATTACAAGACATCTGATTGGTCATGTCATGTTACAAGGAGAGATGAGCGTGGACAATGTTTTGAGAAATAACTTCTGTTACTCTATTTCTTGAGAAGGAGAAAGTCCAATCTGCAAACTGCATCTTGGCAAGGAGAAAAAGAGAGAAAAGAGAGAGGGAGAGGGAGAGAAAGAGGGACAGGGAGATTACCTCATGATCAGTCACCACTCTTTAAACCGCATAACCCATCAATTCCCTCCAACCGCATGATCGGCCACCTTTCTTTAAACCACACAATCAGTCACCGCCCTCTAACCGTAATTTGCGTCTCCCACAATTGCATGAAATCTACCTCTGTGTGTGTCCCCCTGGTGAAGACGGTGCTGGTGCACACGTCGGAGACCATCTGCCTGACGTACTTTGTGGACCTGCTGGTCCAGAGGGGCAAGCCGGTGATGCTGGTGGGCAACGCGGGCGTGGGCAAGACCATCCTGGTGTCGGACAAAGTGGCCCAGCTGAAGGAGGAGTACACCGTGGCCAAAGTGCCCTTCAACTACTATACCACCTCCGCCATGTTACAGCGTGAGTGGTAAACCACACACAGACACAGACACACACACACACACACACACACACACACACACACACACACACACACACACACACACACACAGCTAAAGGAGTCCACAGCTAATGATTGTTATGTTATTGGCAGGTGTGTGTGTGTGTGTGTGTGTGTGTTCTGAATCGGTATGTTATGTTGTTGCCCACAGGAGTTCTGGAGAAGCCCCTGGAGAAGAAGGCTGGTCGTAACTTTGCTCCGGCCGGCACTAAGAAGCTGATCTACTTCGTGGATGACCTGAACATGCCAGAGGTGGACGCCTATGGCACAGTCCAACCTCATACACTCATCAGGCAACACCTAGACTACTCTCACTGGTGTGTGTGTGTGTGTGCCTGCGTGTGTGCCTGGGTGTGTACACAGGTCTACATTTATATCATTGTTCAGGTGTGTGTGTGTGTATGTGTGCCTGCGTGTGTACACAGGTCTACATTTATATCATTGTTCTTGTGTGTGAGTGTGTGTGTAGGCATGCGTGAGTGTATAAATGTATTGTATATGTCCACCTGTACTTATTTGTCAGTGTGTAATTGGTGTGTGTGTGTGTGTTTGTAATTCAGGTATGATCGGCAGAGACTGGTTCTGAAGGAGATCCATAACTGCCAGTACATCACCTGTATGAACCCAACCGCTGGTAGCTTCTCTGTCAACCCTAGACTACAGGTAGGACACACACACACACACACACACACACACAAACACACACACACACACACACACACACACACACACACACACACACACACACACACACACACACACACACACACACACACACACACACACACACACACACACACACACCCTAGACTACAGGTAGCATGGACATCTAACCCCTTCTCTGTCAACCCTAGACTACAGGTAGCATGGACATCTAACCCTACCCCTAACTACAGGTCACTGGTTCAATACCTAGGACAGCTTACCTGTAATGCCAGTCACTTCAGATACAGCTTAATAGTAACAATAACACAGCTATACTATCCGGTGACCATGAACTGGTCTGTTGCACACTATAATCCACACCAACTACCCAAGCCCTCCTTACATATCACATTGAAACAAAGGGCTCTCTACTGGTCAAGTTTGTGACCATGGAGTTGAGAGAAGGTGAAGCTGTAATTTTGGCCTTTAACACAACACTGATTTCCCGGGATCCGAACCTGTGTGGCAGGCTGGATGTCTACCGCTATGCTACGTGGAGATGTGAAAGACTCAGATGCAGAGACTAGGAGAAGTTCAGCTTAGATAAGTTCAAATCAATAGTCTTTACTTGAGTCGGGCAGAAGTATCCAAAACATCAGGGCAAAGAAATCAGAATACATCCAGATAAGGAAACTCAGTGCAGGCAGTAAAACAGTTCCAACAAACCGTATCCAAAAACAGGTAACAAAGTTCTCAGAAAACAAACTCAAGCGCGCAACTCACGCAACATCTTCACAGGGTGTCAAATCAAGACTGAGCAAATACACACAAGATCAGGAGGCTTATATAGGCAAGTAACAAGACTCAGGTGAACATAATAACTCAATAGTGACATAGTGACAAGAATCAAACAGGTGACCAGCAAACAGGAACACTGAGGACCCCACATGGTCAAAAGCGGTATAACAGTCCAAAAAATCCTGACGCACCACAAGTTGGTCTTAAACAGAGTGTTCATAAGTAGTTTATTTCATTCAGCTCTCATCAATTTCTCTCCCTCCTCTCTCTCTTTCTCCCTCAATCTATCTCTCTACCTCTCTGCACCCCCTCCCTCCATCCCTCCTCTCCCTCCCTCTCTCCCTCTCCCTGACCCCCCCACAGAGGCACTTCTCAGTGTTCTCCGTGCACTTCCCTGGTGCAGACTCCCTGGCCACCATCTACAGCAGCATCCTGAGTGCCCACTTCCAGCAGGGCGGCTACAGCTACGGGGTGAGCCGCTCGGTGGGGACCCTCGTCCAGGCCGCCATCTGCCTCCACCAGAAGATGACCCAGAACTTCCTGCCCACTGCTATACGCTTCCACTACATATTCAACCTCAGGGACCTCTCCAGCATCTTCCAGGTGTGTGTGTGTGTGTGTGTGTGTGTGTGTGTATGTGTGTGACTCTGTCCGTGTGTGTGTTTATGTGTGTGACTCTGTCCGTGTGTGTGTTTATGTGTGTGACTCTGTCCGTGTGTGTGTGTGTGTGTGTGTGTGTGTGTTTATGTGTGTGACTGTCCGTGTGTGTGTGTGTGTGCGTGTGTATGTTTGTGTTTATGTGTGTGACTCTGTCCGTGTGTGTGTGTGTGTGTGACCCTGTCCATGTGTGTGTGTGTGTGTGTGTTTATGTGTGTGACTGTCCGTGTGTGTGTGTGTGTACTCGTTTCTCTCAGGGTATTCTCTTTGCGCTGGCGGAGGCTGTGCGCTACCCCATAGACCTGGTGCATCTGTGGCTGCATGAGAGCTCCCGTGTGTACTCCGACAAACTCATGGAGGAGAAGGACGTGGAGCTCTTCAACAAGATCCTGCTCGACACCGGCAAGAGGTATTTCGAGGTAAGAGACCGCCCACTATTCACACCCTTCCAGCTGACACTAAACTTGAACACTGCTGGCAGAGCATCGTATCGTCATGGCAACTACTGGTTATGTTGACATGACACTCACTGGGCACTGATTGTTATAACCATTTATGACAGCATATGACATATGCCGTGACAAGATTATGACGTGGTTAAGTGACTTATGAAGTAGGGTTTATGTGAAGTGTTACCCTAATATTGTATTCATACTATTCGACCACTGAAAAAAATACAAAAGAGATACAATAGAGTTTTCCGAAATGCAGAGCATGCATACTGAGTGTATTCCGAGTATTAAGAATGGCTGTTAAAATGTGTTTTTCAATCAAAGCATTCGTACTACCAAGATTGTTTTGAAAATGTGAAATGTCATCCTTTATTTCTCCTCTCCTCTCCGCTCCCTTTCCTTTCTCTCCATCCATCCATCCATCCCCCCTCCCTGCTGTAGTGTATAGACGAGTCCATCTTTATCCACCAGCCTCTGATCTACTGCCACTTTGCCCATGGCGTGCGTGAGCCGCGCTACTTCCGCGTGTCGGACTGGGAGAAGCTGCACAAGACCCTGAGTGACGCGCTGGAGCACTACAACGAGCTGCATGCCGTCATGGACCTGGTGCTGTTTGAGGAGGCCATGCAACACATGTGAGGGGCACGCCT
>NC_045172.1:20012294-20014794 GCF_900700415.2 Clupea harengus | reverse complement strand
AATGTGTGTGTGTGTGTGTGTGTGTGTGCCTGTGAGCAGATTAGTATGTGTTTGTAAGTGTGTATACATTTCAGCAATACATGTGTAGTAGTGATATAATGAGTTTAATCTTGTAGTTGAGGAATGGGTCTGTTGTCCGCTGGGCATTGGAGATAATGAGCCTCATTTGTCATCTGGCATTCTGTCTGTGTGTGCTTATGTTTACCCCTGTGTGTGTGTGTGTGTGTGTGTGTGTGTGTGTGTGTGTGTGTGCGCGTGTGTGTCTGTGTGTATTTGAATCTTTCTGTGTGTATCTATGTGTCTGTGTATGAATCTATGTGTGTGTGTGTGTATCTATGTGTTTGAATCGTTGTGTGCATTTGTGTGTGTATCTATGTGATTGTGTATGAATCTATGTGCTTGCGTGTGCGTGTGTTTATCTATGTGTGTGTTTGAGTGTGTGTGTATCTATTTGTGTATGTGTGTTTGTGTATTTATCTATGTGTGTGTATCTATGTGTGTGTGTCTCTGTGTTTATGTATGTGTGTGTGTGGTGTTCCTGTATGTGTGTGTGTATTTGTGCGTATGTGTGTGTGTATTTATCTATGTGTGTGTATCTATGTGTGTGTGTGTGTGTGTGTTTATGTATGTGTGTGTGTGTGTGTGGTGTTCCTGTATGTGTGTGTGTGTATTTGTGTGTATGTGTGTGTGTGGTGTTCCTGTATGTGTGTGTGTGTATGTGTGTGTGTGTGGTGTTCCTGTGTGTATGTGTGTGTAGTCGGAGAACGTTCGCTGGGCCCACTCTGTGGCTCAGTACCACGAGCAGGAAGAGACTCTGTGTGGAGATGTTCTCCTCACCGCAGCCTTCATCTCCTATGCCGGATCCTTCTCCAAGAAGTACCGCCACGAGCTGCTCGAGAACCTCTGGAGACCCTTCCTCCGTAGCCAGAAGGTGTGTGAGTGAGTTTGCATACCGGTGTGTGTGTGTGTGTGTGTGTGTGTGTGTTTCAGTGTGTGTGTGTGTGTGTGTGTGTGTGTGTGTGTTAGTTTATGTCTCTGTGTTGATGTGCATATCCAGATGTCTGTATATTTGCAGCTTGTTTGTAATTCTATTGATTATTTATATTATTATTGATTATATACTGATATGGTGATGACTTCTACATTTTTCAGTTGTTGTTCAATGTTTGCCTGTACCTGTCTTATTGTCCTCACCTAGTATCTTTTGGATGTGCCATGTCTAATGCATACAGAGAGGGGAAACACAAAAGGTGCTGAAGCTATACAGGTGTACTTACTGTCTCTGTCACTTTCCCTCTTTCTCTCTATCTCTCTTCTCTTTCTCTCCCTCTTTCTCTCAATCTCTCTTCTCTTTCTCCCCCTCTTTTCCAGGTTCCTATCCCCATGACTGAGGGCCTGGACCCAGTCTCCATGCTGACGGACGATGCCACCATCGCCAAGTGGAATAACGAGGGGTTGCCAGGCGATAAGATGTCCACCGAGAACGCCACCATCCTGACCAACTGCGAGCGCTGGCCCCTCCTCATCGACCCCCAGCTTCAGGGCATCAAGTGGATCAAGAGTCGCTACGGCAACGGCCTCAGGGTCATCAGCCTGGGAGAGAAAGGGTGAGGAGGGAGAGGGGTCAGATGTAGGCCCTCTTAGTGTGTATGTGTGTATGTGTGTGTGTGTGTGTTTGTTTCTGTATGTCTGTATTTGATTGTGTGAGTAAGTGTGTTTTTTGAGTTTGTGTCTGTGCATGCATGTCTGTATGTTTTTGTGCTTGTGTACTCATAGTCAACCGTTCCATGGATTGTGTCTGTGTGTGTGTGTGTGTGTGTGTGTGTGTGTGTGTGTGTTTGTGTACATGTGTGTGTGTGTTTGTGTATGTGTGTGTGTGTGTAGGTATGTGGATGTGATAGAACAGGCAGTGGTGACAGGAGACCCGGTGCTGATAGAGAACCTGGAAGAGACGGTGGACCCCGTCTTAGACCCCCTGCTGGGGCGCCACACCATCAAGAAGGGCAGGTGAGGAGATCCGACACCAGAGACCCGTCTCACGCCCCAGAGACCCGTCTCACGCCCCAGAGACACGTCTCACGCCCCAGAGACCCATCTCACGCCCCAGAGAACCACTCAGATAAACCCACTCAGATAAACCCACTCAGCTGCTAGAGACCCGTCTCACGCCCGAGATAAACCCACTCAGCTCCCAGGGCAGGGCCAGGCAAAGAAGCACACATGCAGGATCCTGTTTCCTGTCATGACACACTTCAATTATAAACTTAGAACTACATAAATCATATCGCTCTGATTCCTGGCTGTGTGTTCTAAATCTCTTCTCTTCTCTTCTCTTCCTTTGTCATTCTCTCCTCCCTCTGTCTCTATTCTTCATCCTTCTCTCTCTTCTCTTTCTTTTCTTTGTTTGCTTGTTTCTTTCCTGTCTTTCATTCTTTCTCTATTCTCTTCTCTCTTTTTTTCTTTTCTCTTGATCCCCTGTGCCCCCCCCCCCCCCCTCCCT
>NC_045172.1:19979794-20002294 GCF_900700415.2 Clupea harengus | reverse complement strand
CTGTGATCTTTGTGCGGGCGATGCCCAACGACCGCCAGGAGACGCGCAACACCTACGAGTGCCCCGTCTACAAGACCAAGCTCCGCGGCAACACCTACATCTGGACCTTCAGTCTCAAGACCAGGGAGAGGCCGGCCAAGTGGGTCCTGGCAGGAGTGGCCCTGCTGCTTAGTGTATGAGAGGTGGAGAGACGGAGAGACAGGGGGAGGGTGGGAGAGAGATGGAGAGATAGAGATGGAGAGACAGGGGGAGGGAGGGAGAGAGATGGAGAGATAGAGAGATGGAGAGACATGGGGAGGGAGGGAGAGGGATGGAGATAGAGAGATTGTGTTACCTCCGTATAAATAAAGTTTGATTTGAGAGAGGGGGAGGGATAGAGAGATGGAGAGAGGGGGAGGGAGGGAGATAGATGGAGAGATAGAGAGATAGAGAGATGGAGAGATAGAGAGATAGAGAGATGGAGAGACATGGATGGGGAGGGAGAGAGATGAAGAGACATGGGGAGGGAGGGAGAGAGATGGAGAGACAGGGGGAGGGAGGGAGAGGGATGGAGAGATAGAGAGGTGAAGAGAGGGAGGGAGAGAGATGTAGAGGTAGAGAGATGGAGAGAGGGGGAGGGAGGGAGAGAGATGGAGAGATAGAGAGATGGAGAGACATGGAAGGGAGGGAGAGAGATGGAGAGATAGAGAGATGAAGAGACATGGGGAGGGAGGGAGAGAGATGGAGAGACAGGGGGAGATAGGGAGAAAGAGTGAAAGGGAGGGAGAGAGATGGAGAGATGGGGAGGGAGGGAGAGCGAGTGAAAGGGAGGGAGGGAGGGACAGAGGGAGAGAGCGACCAGGGAGAGACCGGCCAAGTGGGTCCTAGCAGGAGTGGCTCTTCTGCTTAGTGTATGAGAGTTACAGAGATGGAGAGACAGAGGGAGGGAGGGAGAGAGATGGAGAGATAGAGAGATGGAGAGACAGGGGGAGGGAGGGAGAAAGAGAGAGAAAGGGAGGGAGGGACAGAGAGAGGGAGAGGGAGAGAGAGACCAGGGAGACATGCCAAGTGTGTGCTGACATGAGTGACCTTTCTGCTCAGAGAGAGAGAGAGAGAGAGAGAGAGATAGAGAAATAAAGAGAGAGACAATATATATAATATATAATATTAGAGGCAATAATATGTCTGTCCAAGCTTTGACAAAACAAGAACAAGCCTTTGGAAATTGAGAAGCAGAGAGACCAGACAGGAACTGACTTCAGTATGGCGTTCTTCTGAGTGTTGTCATGAAGGGGCCTATATAGGTGTTGTCATGAAGGAGCCTATAGGTGTTGAGTGTTGTCATGAAGGGGCCTATAGGTGTTGAGTGTTGTCATGAAGGGGCCTATAGGTGTTGAGTGTTGTCATGAATGGGCCTATATCGGCGTTGAGTACCTGTGTTGACAAAGCCCATAAGTAAAAGACTGTTTTCTGTCCATGGAGTCATATAGTTAGATTCCTCAGTATGTTACAGGTGTGTGGTACAGGTGTGTGTGTTACAGGGATTTCCTTTAGCAAACAGGAGTGTAGGGCTGAACGATTTGGGAAAATAATCTAATTGCGATTTTTTACCAAAATATTGCGATTGCGATTTAATATGCGATTTTTTTTTTATCCTCTTTTTTTCCCAACAAAACGTAATGAATGATTCAAATATGACCAACACAATATTAGATACATTTAGGCTGGGTTGCACCAACATGGATTAAATTAATCCTGGTTTAGAGTTAATCTAGGTTTAGTAAATCCAGGTTTAAACTGGTTTATAATTAATCAGAGTTGTGTTGCACATCTTAATTTTAACCCTGGATTAGTTAAACTAGTTTAAACCTGGGTTAAAACAGGATTAGTTTATGTTCATGTCCGCCATGATGGATTCCGATGATGTAAACAAATTCACAATGTATGTTTAACAAATACGGAACTAAATAGCCCTAAATAAATGCATCCGCTCTTTTTCCTAAACTAGCTGCTTGTTGAATAAATGCCGTTACTGATACCGTTAGTTACCGTTTAGCCTACAGCGGCTTTAGCTAATAAACACAGTTACTTTAGCCAGCTAGCTAGCTATTATGCCACGTCAAAAAGGGTCAAACTTTTCAACATTTGAAAAGATGTTGCTGACCGAGTTGATGGAGGAGTTTGGGGTTACAATTGAGGATATGAGGACTGACAGCAGTACACTAGAGAAGAAGGAGAGGAACTGGGTCCAGTTAGCTGAGCGCTTCAATGGCTCTATCCGTATCAAAGAGACGAGGGACAGGGCACAACTGAAAGCCTACTGGAAAAACCTCAAGGCTAAAGCCAAAAAAGATGCGGCGGTCAATTTCAAACTGGCGGAGGACCACCACCAATGACTACGGATCCTCTGTCAAAGAAGATAATAGATATGATCCTGCAGCAGATTTCCCCCTCGCCAACCCATACGACGATGACGGCGTATTAAATGACAGTACAGCCACAGAAGCTGCAAGTAAGTTACTACGAACTAGATGACGTCGCTAGCTTATAATCGTTGTGTTGATTATGTACTGCTGTGACTGTGAACAGGTAAATAGGGTGTAAATATTATGAATAGCAGGTTACAATAATTGCTGTCACCCCAAGTAAGTTACCACTCTGTCCAACGCCGTTAGTTGCAGCAATAACGTGACAAAAATGACGAAAGTAGGCTATAATTTGTTGTCAATAAAACAGATAAACCTCCTCCAGGGGTGGTTTAAAAATAAATGCTAATCCAGGTTTAGACTAGGTTTAAAATGACTGGTGCAACAGATTTGTAAACTAAGGTTAAACTAGGTTTAAAGTTTGGTGCAACTGGATTAAAAGACAAACCTGGTTTAAACCTAGTTTAAGAGTTAATCCATGTTGGTGCAACCCAGCCTTAGTGTAAAATATTCTTTCCCACATTTTACATTTTTATTTAACTGCTCATTACAGAAACAAGAACAACAAATCGGTGGCTTTGCCACTGTGCATTTTAGTAATTTAAAAAAGTAATTTTAAGTATAAACACCAGGCATGCACTTTTTAAACACTCTGTGCAAAATGTACCATCTTAAAAAAAAAAAAAAAAAAAATGATTTTTTTTTTTTAGACCACGTTTTTTAATCGCGAACGTTGCGGTTAGAAAATCGCGTTCTATCATATCGCGATTAAATCGCAAATGCAATTAATCGTTCAGCCCTACAGGAGTGTGTGTTAATGTTCGCCATCATGTTTTCTTTCATATGTGGAGCCATGTCAGAGGTATTCTTGTAATAAATTAATGTCAAAAGAGCGCCAGTGTTGCTTTGGTTACTTCACTAAGTATAGTTCAGTGTATGGTGTCTGTATTGACAGACTTGATCTTTACAAATTCCTCCGTCTATTTTCATTCAAAGCAAACCACTACACAACAAAATCACACCTGAGTTTCCTTCATTTAGGCATTCAGTTTATTCCTTTATACAATTACTCAAATGTGTTTCATCAAGTCTATTATATTCACAATATACACATTATATATAATTCATATCAATATATATTCAAGAAATTAAACATTCAAATCAGCAGTTATGTTTTGCATTGTATAAAATACAGTGGCAAACATTTTTCCTTTTTTATTATTTAAAAATGCATAAAAACAACTGGACAGCAGAAGATTTTAAAAAGTGACATATTTTCCTTTGATGTCCTCCAGTAAAACAATGTCAATGTTAGGTCTTTTTTTGTGCAAAACTTTGCAAATTTGTATAGTATAGTCTACTTCCCTTCAGCGATGATCATCAGGGTTCAGTGATCGGGTGGTGGGCAAGAAGGGGTTTGGGTGGGGGGTGTTGGAAGGGGGGGGCGCGGCACAGAAATGCCCCTTGCTACTAGCGTGGGTGTGTTTCCAACCCCCCCCCACCCACAATGGAAGCAATACGTTGCATGTTCATATCACACCTTTCAATGTCTCACCGCATGGTTAGCCTCACATAGCCAGACAATCATTACATTAACATGCACATCTGTAGGCAACTGTGCTGAAATGTGGCCTAAATGTGAACCATGGCAAAATACAGAATTAAAGGAACAGTCCTTGATTATAATCCATTACATTTTCGTTGAATTCAGCTAAATCCCCCTAGCTTTCTGTCCAGTGTGTGCGCCTAAAAGAACCCTTGTGCACAGCCCTGGCTTTATGCATGGGAAACAGACAAAGTAGCTCAGACTGAGCCATACACTATTCAAGCCAATCAACACATTGCTTCATGAGGACGCAAGGGAGTGGTGTAATTTGATTGGCCGTTGAGCTCAAGTCTCGACAACCTTTTGCCAGAATCGAGGACTGCGCTTTTAACGGAAAAACTAATTCCCATCCAATCCAAACACCTCCAGAAGGCTTGGAGGAAGACGCTAAAAACTACAGATGATGTCCATGCAGACGTTAGGTCTGTACTCCAGGACAAGCCTGTCGGTGTAACTAACCTACTGCTACTGGTGCTTCAGCAGAGCCTGCCTTGCGTTGGTTGGCGACATGCTTCTGGTGCACTATTTCAACGAGTTGTCTACAGATTGTGAATTCTCGTCACAAAGTGCCAGTCAGGTCTGGCTCTGCATGACAACCACAGGATACGGAGGCTAAAGCTACAGGCTCTGTATATGGCGGAGATGATAACCGCAGGATACGGAGGCTAAAGCTACAGGTTCTGTACATGGCGGAGGGCTGAAGGAGGCTTTGGAGGATGGGCCTGTGGGCAGAGCCTGGTTGGTGTTGGTTTTCAACATGCGTCTTGGCTACGGCTTCAACAAGAAGTCTACTTAAATGAAACAGCTGCCACCTAAATGACTAAAGCTAACTAATTGTGGCTGTATAATGGAGGCGCGTGTCACTCCTCTGGGGAGGTGCATTAAAGGTGTGGTCGCAATTCTAATCCAATACACGTATTGTCAAGTTCAATGATTTCCTCATTACGATCCTCCAGCTGTCCATTCTGTGTGTGTGCTCAAAAAACTCAGTACACGATACTGGCTCTGTGAATGGGTAACACACATAGTGGTTCGGATCGAGCCATACGCTATTACAGCCAATCGACAAGCTGCCTCAGGAGCACGGAAGGGAGGGGTGTACATTGACTGGGCGTTAAGCTCAAATATCAACAATCTTTTGCCAGACTGAACCTTTAAATGGTGTATGATTAATGGTAGGTGTGAGTATTAGCAAAGACTGTCTACCCTTGGAACAGGTGGGTCAGGTAGCATGAGAGCCTGTGGCCAGGCGCTCAGGTGCTGACGTTTATGAACCGCGTAGTAAAAATATAAGCTTTGCTCTTAGAAAAATCCCACCATACAGGAAATATGCCAAAGCAACAAAGTATCAGCTTTAGGTTCAGCCTAGATGCCCACCACGTAATACTGATCTTGTAGTCGTACCTTTCCAGCATGCCTGACAAACCGTCAAACACAAGCACCCGGCTGTTTGACCCTATACGCAATGTAGTTGAGATGAGTGAATATATATTTTTTATGTGCATTATACAGTATATGTTGTAAAACTAACATGACTAGACTTTGTTGAAACATGCGATTCAGCCATACGATCCTGACACATATATTGTTCCCGCTATCTAAGTTATAAATGAAGAGATGCATACATTTTCACTGAATAGGACAGTGGAATCCTTAAGGGCGAAAAAGCTACAGTGGCCTGTAATCACCAATGTTCAACTTATGCCTGTGAAGTCTAGGAGGCCTACTTCATAATAGTGCAAACCAGCTCAGTACCTTAACCTTGACTTTCTTTAATAATATTGATTGTTTACATACTGGAATAATCAGCTTCAATACAATTGGACTGTACCAACTCTGGGAACCGTGTGGGGGGGGGGGGGGGGGGTAGTTAGGGACTGGGGGGTTACTAGTCGGATGGGATCATCCAAAATAGTGTTGTAGGGATAGTTTTTTTTTGGGGGGGGGGGGGGGTATGTTTAATAGGGTGATTATTTTTTAAGTAAAGTGTGATGTTAAAGTACATACTTTTTGATGGACAGGATCAGCTGTAAAAAGACTTTAGTGAAATTGTCATTGATAGGATAAAATCATGTGATAAATGTTATTTAAAAAAATCCTCGTTGACATTTTGTCAGTAAGAGCCTTCCAATAATGTTCAATGTCATGCAGTGGTAATATATTAGCAGTTTTTATTGGAAATCTTCTAGGTGAAGGATCAGAGCTACATAAGACTTCCATGCTTATAACTCCTCTATAAGACTTCCATAAGGTGTTTATAAGTCCTCTATAAGCAGTGCTACAGCATAGGCTTGCTCAAGTCCAATAGGTCTGTGATTTTCATTTAAAAACATAAGTATAGTTTTGCGCCAACTGAATAGCGATAATGGTGTTTTTACGATGCTTATATTAGGCGTCTACATGCATGAAATGACTTCAGTTGCACAGACAGTCCAAAAGTAAGTGTTTCCAATGGGAAGTGAGGTCGCTCTAAAGGAGAGTCAAGATGACTGTTCAAATAAGGGTGTTTGTTAATTCTGGTGTGCTTGTTGATATGTGTTGTATTACGAGATGTTGTATTGTCTGTTATTTTCAATAATGGAGAGTCTTACTTTAGTAGAATGTTTGCACCTAGTGATCAGTAATAGAATGTTTGCACCTAGTGATCAGTGAGCTAGAAGTGGGTTGGGGAAGGTCTCTCTGGACACCTCATGGTTTGACCAGGGTATGGAAACTCTTTAATAAATATTATTGCTTTCATGACCGAACTGTGGCGATGATGAATTAACAACATTCACCTCTTTCAGTGCACACATTGGAAACAGTCCAGTTAGGTGTAAGTTAGGCAAATGTACCTTCGTTGCATAAAATACAAGTTTCTTGTTAAATTAGCGAAAGGTGGCTTTATAAAATGGGTACATTTTAAACAAGCAGTGACCACAGGGGTAGACCGGAAGTGTGTCGTAGTCGTGCTGGAGAGCTATTGCGCCTGACGAATTATTTTAGCTACAGGAGTGCTCAGAGGAGAGCCCACCTGAAATCGACCACCACAATGAGTAACACAATGCACTGCTTAATGCGCGTTACTGGGAATAATTTGGTCAGGAACTGAATTCCTTGTTTATAATAGGTCTTCTGATATGAGTTCTGATGAGTGAATAATATTGCAGAAATACTGGCTGTGAGTCATTCCTTATTTTCAATTATCCAGTCCTTATTTAGGTTTTCTATGGAAATGTCTGGTTATACGAGAACATTTTACAAAGGGAACTCTGATATATTGAGATGTTGCCTTGTAGAGTTTGTGTGTGTGTGTGAGTTTGTGTTTGTGTGTGTGTGTATGTGTGTGAGTTTGTGTTTGTCTCAGAGGACAAAATGTGCCTTTTGTAGACTTCAAGTTTAAGTAGCTTTGTCCTGCATAAGAGATGAGGAAATGAGAAACAATCACAAGTGCGATAGACATGCTCACAGCGCACGCACACACACACACACACACACACACACACCAGATGTGTGTGTTACTTGTGTGTGACAGTGTGTACAATGTGAGTTTTGCATGCTACAAAAAAAGGAAAAAAAACACTTTCCATACATGCATTTTCTCCAGTGGAACAAGCATGTCAGGTGGCCCTTGTTGCTGGCAGTGTCAAAATCCCGAAGATATGTACATAGTAACTGTTTTTATACATATTTAAAGCATATAAATACAGTACCTTTATATAGAGATATTTACTAATATTATGTATACTTTGTACAGCTAAACAGACAGGCCGTGGGTGTGGACTGTGATACTTCCCAAAACTCCTTGCATACGGCCAGCCCCGTCTCCTGCAGGACCCTGAGTCGAGGATGGTGGAAGGGGTGGGGGGTGTGGTGGTGGTGGTGGTGGTGGGGGGGCGGTTGGAAGTCTGAAGTGTGATTGAGAGTCTGGCTCTGCAGTGGGGAGCAGTTCAGACGTGTGTGTGTGTGTGTGTGTGTGTGTGTGGGGGAGGGGGGTGGGGGCATGGTGGGCGTTACTTCCCTGGAAGACCCGGATCTGAAGAGGGGCGCTGGAGGCCCAGTGGGGTGGGACCACAGACAGCTGTTGACGAATCAGGCAACGAGGCCTGCCTGATTGACAGCTGGGCTCTGGGCAGTGGCGAATGGGGGAGCTCGGTCTCCTTCTCCCCCTGAGTGAGACCCGTGGGCTCTTCCCCCCCCCCGGCCAGGACTGCCACGTCCGGGAGCATCTCCGTGGAAACAGGGCTGAGCAGGGGTTCCTTGGATACGTGGCTGCAGTTCTCCGCATCCGGACTCTGCCAACACAAGACACACTGCGTCACTCACTGTCTCCCCCTAGTGGTGGATGTCACCCTCGCAGTACCAGGTTTACCCATCACTAGTCATGGAGTCAACCGTGGTCAAATGTGGACCAGATGTGGCTGGGAACCATAGCGAGTCACATGGGATCTAACAGTGGATCATACCCTTCCAAGCATTCATTTTTGACTTGGTCTTAAAGCCTGGCGTTTGTCCTCAACAGTCCTCTAGTCCAAAGTGTCAATAACGCACGCACAATGTCAATGAGTTGTCAACAAACAGTGAACTCTTGTCATGTCTGTGATGTGCTGCAGTCACATCTGGTTCTGTGAGAGTAGGCCATCTCTGTGCAGAGGGCTGTCAGTGGCCTGTCAATCACAGCCCGACCTGGTTGCCATGTCAACCAGCAGGTGTTTGTTTCAACTGAAGCATTACATCACCTGATGGTCTTGATTAAATTATGTCAGAGCCTGAGCTAGAGATGAACTCATCGGGATCTCTCTCTCTCTCTCTCTCTCTCTCTCAGCACACACACATAGGCCAAGGACACAACCACACACACACACACATAGGTGCCTACATAAACACCATATACTCACACACACACAGGTTCACACACACACACACAGGTTCACACACTCACACACACACACCTGCCAGAAACCCACACTTACTCAGGGGACTGGCAGGAAGAACCTGGCCTGAGAATGATCCTTCCCTCTTCCTCATCCTCCTCCTCCTCATCACATTTCTAATTAATCAAATGTCAGCAGAAGCTGTCCCCGGCTGAACCCAGCACACACACACACACACACACACACACACACACACACACACACACACACACACACACACACACACACACACACACACACACACACACACACACACACACACACACACACACAATCAGTCCTATGGCAGCTCTGTCCAAAATGAAACTTTACACACGGTGGTGAGCCAAGCTTTTGCTTGGGGAAACTAGTAAGCTGGTAGCTGCAGGCAGAATGTAGAAATGCATTTAAGAAAGGTGTCATAAGGTAAGGCATTTAAGAAAGGTGTCACACACACACACACACACACACAGATGTCATCACGTAAGGGATTTTCTCAGATGCTAAAACTGATGCTAAACTGTAAACAACACACACACAAATGATATACTTCTAAACAGAGTTGCTATGAAAACTGAAACAGCAAAGTGATGAAGCAGTCAATGGTGCTATGTTGTCTCACGCACGGCGTAAAAAAAATTCCCCAAGGTAGGAGTCTGTGTGTGTGTGTGTGTGTGTGTGTGTGTGTGTGTGTGTGTGCCCTGACACACACAGAGTCCAGTCGGAGCCAGGGTCACCTCTTGGGTTTAGCCAGCACACACGCATACACGCACACTCTCTCACACACACACACACACACACACACACACACACACACACACACACACACACACACACACACACACACACACACACACACACACACACACACAGAAATCCCTGTCTCAATTTCTCTTAATCCTGTCTCATTATGAAGCCTCTCAAAGCACAGACTGAAGGTTAGAGGTCACTCTGTCTCACTGGAAGGCCAGGTTGAGCAGAGGGCCTGTGTGTGTGTGTGTGTGTGTGTGTGTCTGTGTGTGTGTGTGTGTGTGTGTGTGTGTGTGAGGGCCTGGTATGTTCTCATGTAATCTGGCTACTGTTCTCTGGCAGAGCCTCTTATAAGGTTAGGCTACAATTGGTGTGTTTGCTTTCACTTTGCAATCTGCTGTGATGATGATGTGATTGAGTTAGGTGTGTTATAATTTGACTGTACTGATAGATTGACTCAGCCTGTTTTATTTTTTTGTGAATGTATGTGTGTGTGCCTGTCTGTCTACATGTGTATATGTGTGTGCCTCTGTGTGTGTGGGATTCAGGGCTGGAAGTGACGGTGCTGTGTGTGTGTGTATGTATGTGTATCTGTGTGTGTATCTGTGTGTGTGTGTGTGTGTGTGTTTGTGCGTGCGTCTATATATCTGTGTATGTGTACATGTATGTATCTGTGTGTCTGTCTGTCTGTGTGTGTGTGTCTCTCTGTGTGTGTGTGTGTGTGTGTGTGTATTACCTGTGCAGTGTCAGTGCTCGTGCTGTGTTCTGGCTGCAGGGCTGTGAGGGGCTGGACTCTGATGGCGGGCCTCTGGTACTCCGGGCTGGAGGTGACGGTGCTGTAGGCCGGCGGGCCCAGGGCAGACTGCCTCTGGAGCAGCTGCAGGATGGCCTGGATGTCTGCAGTCATCTGGGCCTCCAACCTAGAAATATACCAGCAAACACACACATGCACGCACGCGCGCGCACACACACACACACATACACACACACACACACACACACACACACACACACATGCGCGCGCACACACACACACACACATGGGCGTGCACACACATGCATGTGCACACACACACACAAACAAACACACACACACACACACACACACACGCACACATGCGCGTGCACACACACACATACACACACACACACACACACATACACACACACATACGTACACATACAAAAACATAATTTTAGACAAACAACCCAGACACCAATATCCAATACCTGTCCACTAGTCATCTACTCACATGGAGTGTAAATCTGGGATATCATTCCCTCATACTGGACCTGGACATGTTCTCTATGCTATGGCTGAGATACCAGAGCAGAGATCTACCAGTGGGTAATAATAGAGTGATACCATTTCCAACCAGCAGAGGGCAACTGTGCTCTATTCCATACATATGTTGCTTCCTCCATGCATAAGTATAAATAAATAAATAAATACATACATACATACATACATACATATACATACATACATACATACATACATATGGCTATTTCATTTAAATGAAGCAATATAAGGATGGATCCATGTTTACACTCTGATGCTAGATCTCTGCTATGTATATTCCTGTCACTCATTATATTTTCATCCCGATAAAACAGCAATGGAGACTTGCAGCAGTATTCCTGCCTATTAGAGTCACAGTGCCAGTACAAAGAGCTTCAGATCACAGACGCCGCAAGACTGACAATCTGCAAAGACACTGCATTATCACTGCAGTATCAGATGGGAAATGTGTGTGTGTGTGTGTGTGTGAGAGAGAGAGTGAAGGTGTGAGTGAGAGGAGAGACAGAAGATGACTAAGAGAGATCTCAGGCTATCTGACTAGTCTATGAGAGGACAGATGAAAGAGAAACAATGGCAGGCACACAAACACACACTCTCTCTCACACACTCCCCCCCACACACACACATGGCATGTTTAAGGTGCCAACATGTGATCACATCAGCGACTGTGTCTAAAATGCCCCCCCCCCCAATGTATCTATCTTTCACCCGCCCTCCATTTCTCTCTCTCTCCCTCCCTCTCTCCCTATCTCTCTATCTATCCATCCTCCACCCTCCCTCTCCCTCTGTCATCTTCTCTCTTTCCACTCAATATTGAATTGAATATTTTATTCACACGTGTCATGAAACAGAATGAATCAAGTAGATTTCCACTCTTTCTCTCAACGCAGAACTATAAAACAAGGCAGCTCTAACCAGCACTAATTACTTTTATTTTTTTTTCCTAATTAAGATGCATTTTTTTCAAACCATATTCTCCCTCATTCTATTCCTCGCTCACCCAGCATGTTCTCTCTCTCACACACACACACACACACACACACACACACACACACACACACACACACACACACACACACACCTGTTCAGATGCTCCTGCAGCAGGTCCAGGCGGTGCTCCACTTCGCCGTAGGTGATGTCACTCTCGGCGTCCTCCCCTGGCCTGGAGTCATGGGCTTGTGCGGAGTCCTCCAGGAACTCCTGGCCCTTCCCAGAAGGCCATTCTTCAGGGCACACATCTGCCCAGAAAGAAACAGGCCAGGCACTCTATTAATGTCACACTCGTATAGTACACACACACACACACACACACACACACACACACACACACACACACACACACACACACACATGCACTATGCATCCACCAGTGCACACTCACACACATACATACAGACGCAGCACACACACATAGACACTACGCACAAACACAAACACAGACGCACACACACACACTCAAAAATAGAGCTCTATTAATCTTCCCCAGACAGCTGCAGTGTCTCTTAGTTAGCAGAGGTTCTTCATTGGCCAGGTGCTACAGAGGTGCAGGGGCAGGTGTGTATGTGTGTGTGTGTGTGTGTGAGCATGTTTGTGTGTGTAAGCGTGCGTGTGTGTGTGTGTGTGTGTGTGTGTGTGTGAGTGTGTGTGTGTGTTAGCGTGCGTGTGTATGAGTGTGAGCGTGAGAGTGAGTGTGAGTGTGTGAGTGCAAGTGTGAGTGTGAGTGGAGTGTGTAAGTGTGAACGTGTGTGTGAGCGTGTGTGTGTGTGTGTGTGTGTGTGTGTGTGTGTGTGTGTGTGTGTGTGTGTGTGTGTGTGTGTGTGTGTGTGTGTGAGCAGGAGGCCAGGGGTTCTCATCACATTATGGTCTCAGCCAGCACTGATCAAACAGAGAGCTTGATTTACCCCTCAGCAGGGGGGAGAGAACATTTGGATAAAAGAATGTGTTCATCAATAATGTAAGATTAAAAAATTCCACATTATATCCGTTGGACCCAGATATTCATTAGACATTCACGTGTGTGTGTGTGTGTGTGTGTGTGTGTGTGTGTGTGTGTTCATTAGACATTCACATTCCTTTTATACGCTCTAAAGACACCGGTGTGATGGTACCAGCTGATGCATACATCATTATGAGAGAGCACTGCTTCTAGACAGCATGCCTCCATCACATATGTGTGTGTGTGTGTGTGTGATGAGGCAGAATGAGTGTGTTTTCTGTACCTGTATTAGGACAACCTGAAATAGTGCACATGCATGTGAATGTGTGTGTGTGTGTGTGTGTGTGTGTGTGTGTGTGTGTGTGTGTATGTGTGATAGAGAGAGAGAGAGGACAAAAGAAACAGTGAGTGACAGCGTGTGAACAAATGCGTGTTAAATCTTTCCCTGAGCTCGGCCTCCAACAGAGTTTAACACAGCAATCAATAACACACACACACACACACACACACACACACACACACACACACACACACACACACACACACACACACACTGTTTTGTTACGATGTGTCTGGTTGGGAGGTGAGAGAATAGATGTTTTGTCACAATGTTTAACATTCTATTGTGTTTCCGTTATGGTTCGTGCATTTCAATAAGTGTTTTTATTTCAAGTTGTCATTTTACAAATCAAGCCTTAACTGTCAATTCGCGTGACCCGTTTATAACTATAAATAAGACAAACGAACTAATCAGTTCAGCCAATTCAAGCGTATTATTTAATGTTCGTGTTATCTACAGCTAACCTGCATACATCTGGACCTTAACAAGGCATCGTTGGTATGTTTTATCCTTTGTTGTGAATTTTGTGAGATACAATATATGTTTATTTAACCTATCGTAACTGTATGCAATGACTATATGTTTATGCTCGAATTTATTTGTCTATGTCTTTTGTAAATTTCAGTTTACACTTCCTATCTATTATCATTAAACCTGTGGACTACGTACATCTTCAGAGTCGTGATTTGTAGGAAGAGTTTAGCTGGCTGTCAGCGTAGAGCTTACCGAAGACGGCACAGTAAACAACGTGGCTTTCAACAGGCAAGATAACGCAAGCTAACAGCTAACCGCCATGTCGTTGCCAAGGGCAACCACATCTTTAAATACACGCTCGGAAGCTCAGTGCTCAGTGAGATCCAGCGCATCATCCATAAGGTCTGCGGCAGTCCAAGCTAGAGCAAGAGCCGAAGCAGCAAAGGCACGTCTGCTCTACTTTGAAGAAGAGGCTAAATTGAAATTGAAGTTGGAATTGCTTAGGCATAAAAGAGAGGCAGCTGCAGCCATTGCTGAAGCGGATGCACTTGAGGCTGCTACTGATGAGAATAGTGAGGGAGACAGGTGTGGGCTAAACATGGACTCTGTCCCATTGGTGGCTTCAGAACGCACAAAGCGATATGTGGCTGAACACATCAAAGCTGAGTCGTATCTGCATCAGAACAACACTACTCCACATCCTCTCCCCTCACAGCAGCCTCTCATCCACACAGAAGAGTATATCCATGGGCCACTAGCCAGGATGTGTGAAGATGCTGAATCCGCCTCAGCGTCGGGTTCAGCGGTGAGCATGTTGATCCTGCACGCCATTCCAGGCCACATAGTTGCAACAGTCCTTCTCATGCATGTTATGCCATACCACCGAGCTCTGATAATGGCTATTCACATGTAAATGACTTTGTAAGATATTTAGCCCGCCGTGAACTTGTGGCTACAGGCTTACTTCATTTTAACGACAAGCCACAAAACTACAGAGCATGGAAACGCTCCTTTCTGAATGCCATCAGTGGCCTTAATCTGACACCGAGTGAGGAGATGGATCTTCTGTTTAAGTGGCTGGGCAAGGAGTCAGCAGAACACATTGAACAGATAAGAGCAATCCACATACACCACCCAGAAGCAGGACTGGCCATGACATGGAACAGGCTCGAGCAAAACGTACGGCTCAGCAGAGGTAATAGAAAATGCTCTGTTCAAACGGCATTGACAGCTTCCCAAAAGTAACAAGCCGAGATGGATCTATGCTGACGAAGCTGGGCGATCTATTAATGGAACTGCAGGCAGCTAAGGGTGAAGGAGACCTGCCCGGCCTCGCTTTCCTTGACACGGCGAGGGGCGTCAACCCAATCGTACAGAAACTCCCATCTCGCCTTCAGGAGAGGTGGGCGACAGCAGGCGCAGCCTACAAGCGTCAGCACAGGTGAATTATCCTCCCTTTGCCTTCTTTGTGGATTTTGTCTGCCAGCAGGCATGCATTATGAACGATCCCAGCTTCAACTTCATCGCCAGCACAGACACGGCTCCCTGGACAGAGAAAACAGCATGGAAGCCAAACAGACAGCGAGAGAGTCTCCGTTCACAAGACAGAGGTATCCCCCAGAGCCACATCTGACATGGGTGAGCCACCTACAAACAACGGTGAATAAACTGTGTCTACTGCACAACCTGCCACACCCTCTGCGTAAGTGTCGGGCATTTAGAGAGAAGCCCATTGAAGAGCGCAAAACACTGCTCAAAGATAACAATGTGTGCTTTAAATGCTGCTCTTCATCGTCCCACATAGCAAAGTACTGCAAGATCAACGTACAGTGTTCTGAATGTAAGAGCGACAGACACAACACAGCACTTCACCCTGGACCTGCACCCTGGAAACAAGAGGTCGGCCATGCTTCTGAGCACGGCGGGGAGCAGGAGGGAGCTTCACCACAGTCTCATGTCAACAACAAATGCACTAAAGTCTGCGGGTGGCGAGCTCACAGACCGCTCGTGCTCGAAGATATGCCTCGTCAAGTGTATCCGACTGGCCATAGAGAAAAAGCAGTGAAATTGTATGTGATCCTGGACGAACAGAGCAACAGGTCACTGGCTTCGTTCACAGTTCTTCGACGTGTTCAACGACCAAAGTCCAAGCGCTCCATACACACTGAGAACATGTGCTGGAGTGAAGCAATCAGCAGGCAGAAGAGCCAATGCTTATGAAGTAGAATCCTTTGATGGAACTGTTCGCATACCATTACCAAGTCTCATAGAATGTAATGACATCCCGAACAACAGAGAGGAAATTCCAACCCCGAAGTGGCTCTCCATCATGCTCATCTAAGGTCATTGGCACACCGCATCCCAGACATCGACCCCCAAGCCCCAATCATGCTTCTCTTAGGACGGGACATTATCAGAGTGCATAAAGTCCGCAAACAGGTGAATGGCTCTCACAACCTGCCCTTTGCACAGAAGTTGGACTTGGGGTGGGTCATTGTTGGAAATGTGTGCCTAGGCAATGTCCACAAACCACTGACAATCAGCACGTTCCACACGAACACCACAGAGCTGAAACGCCCCACTCTCTTTGCTCCATGCCCCAACGTGTTCCATGTGAAAGAGAACTTCAGCAGCGTCAACATCACTGGTCAGCCCCCAGCGTATCCTGCTGACCACCTCACCTGTGAAGCCGATCACCTTGGATGCACGGTGTTCAAGCGGACCAAGGATGACGATCAGGTGGCTCCCTCCATTCAGGATGCCACTTTCATGAAGATAATGGATGAAGGCCTATGGAAAGACTCAAACAACAGTTGGGTGGCACCATTACCTTTCAAGAGTCCACGCCCACGGCTCCCAGACAACAAGCCACAAGCGCTGAGGCGCCTAATGTCTCTCAAGCGGAACTTTGACAAAAAGCCTGAGATGAGAGAACACTTTCTCAGTTTCATGGACAAGATGTTACAGAACAGCCATGCTGAGTTAGCTCCTCCTCTCAGTGAAGATGAAGAACGGTGGTATTTACCAACGTTTGGGGTGTATCATCCGAAGAAACCAAAGAAAATTCGTGTGGTGTTCGATTCCAGTGCCCAGTACAACGGCGTGTCACTCAATGATGTGCTGTTAACGGGACCTGACCTAAACAACACGCTGCTCGGAGTGCTGATCCGGTTCAGAAGAGAGGCTATCGCCTTCACAGCCGACATAGAACAGATGTTCTATTGTTTCGGGGTAAGAGAAGAAGACCGGAACTTCTTACGTTTTCTTTGGTTCCAAGACAATGACCTCTCCAAAGCCATCGTGGATTACCGCATGAGGGTCCACGTCTTCGGAAACAGCCCTTCACCTGCAGTAGCTATTCACGGCCTACACAAGTCTGTTCAAGTCAACGAGTTCCACATCGACCCAGATGTGAAACACTGAAACACGGGACTTCTACGTCGACGATGGGCTGAAGTCCCTGCCCACAGTTGAGGCGGCTGTCGACCTGCTAAAAAAGACACAGGAAGTTCTCTCCAAGTCAAACCTGAGACTGCACAAGATCGCAGCGAACAGCAAAGAGGTCATGGAGGCCTTTCCATCCAGTGACCACGCAAGTGACCTCAAAGACCTTGACCTCGATGCAGACATGCTTCCGCTCCAACGCAGTCTTGGACTCGACTGGAACCTCCAAACAGACAGTTTCCTGTTCAACGTCTCCTGCGAGACAAAGCCTTACACCCGCCGCGGTGTCCTGTCAACCATCAATAGCCTCTACGACCCGCTTGGATTCGTCGCACCTGTCACAATCCAAGGCAAGGCTATCCTGCGAGAGCTCACCGCTGAGAACGGCGACTGGGATGCACCCTTGCCTCAAGCCATGGAGGATGCCTGGACATCATGGAGAGCCTCTCTGTCCGAGCTCTCTAAGCTTTCCATTCCCAGATGCTACACACAGGCTTCACCGTCAGCAGCAGTAAGAAGAGAACTGTGCATCTTCTGTGACGCGTCAGTCAAAGCCATCGGTGCTGTGAGCTACCTCAAAGTCACAAACGCTGATGGGAACCACCAGATCGGATTTGTCATGGGAAAAGCTAAGCTGGCCCCCCGCCCTGAACACACAGTGCCAAGACTTGAACTTTGTGCGGCGGTGCTTGCTGTTGAGTTAGCAGACTTGATTTCAGCAGAACTAGACCTGCAGCTTGACACCATAACCTACTTCTCAGACAGCAAAGTGGTCCTGGGCTATATCTGCAATGAGACCAGGCGCTTTTATGTCTACGTCAGCAACCGGGTGCTACGCATCCGAAGATCCTCCCGCCCAGACCAGTGGTGCTACGTGCCAACAGACCAGAACCCGGCAGATCACGCAACACGTTCTGTTCCTGCTGGCCACCTGAACGACACCAACTGGCTGAGTGGACCCAAATTCCTGTATAAGCCAGAGCCCAGCCTCTCTGAGAGTGCCTTTAACCTTGTTGACCCAAGCTCAGACCCAGACATCCGCCCTCTGGTGTCTACTTTAAGCACCATAGCCTCGTCCAAGCAGCTTGATTCTCAACGCTTCGCCAAGTTCTCCACCTGGAAGTCACTGTCTCGTGCAGTCACTCGCCTCATCCACATAGCTCGTCACTTCAAGACGACTCAGAGAGAAAACAGTACATGCAAGGGCTGGCATTACTGCAAAGCAGAACTCACAGTTGAAGAATCAGAGAAAGCTTCAGTCATAATCATCCAAGCAGTTCAACAGGAAATATACAGTCAAGAGATAAAGTGCATTCAAAAGCAAGAAAAGATGCCAAAAACAAGCCCTCTCAGAAATCTGGATCCGTTCATTGACACACATGGCCTTCTCAGAGTCGGAGGTCGCCTTCACCTTTCAAACCTTGAACAGAGTGAAAAGACTCCTCTGATTATTCCCGGTCAGCATTGCATCGGCACTTTGCTCATCAGACACCACCACGAACAAATCCATCATCAAGGCCGTCACTTTACAGAAGGGGCGGTCCGCTCAGCTGGCCTTTGGATAGTTGGTGGGAAGAAAAGAGTGAGCAGCATCATCCACCAGTGCATAACCTGCAGAAAACTCAGAGCTCCACTCAGCATCCAAAAAATGGCTGATCTGCCAGCTGATCGTCTGTCAACAGACCCTCCATTCACAAACGTGGGTCTGGATGTCTTCGGCCCTTGGAACGTTTCATCACGCAAGACCAGAGGTGGCTTCGCACACAGTAAGAGGTGGGCGGTGATCTTTACGTGCATGAGCATAAGAGCTGTGCACATTGAAGTCATAGAATCCCTCGACACGTCTAGCTTCATCAACGCGCTACGGCGCTTCCTTTCGGTACGCGGGCCAGTCAAACACATTCGTTCAGACCGCGGCACGAACTTCATCGGTGCCTGCAAAGAGTTGAAGATACCATCCAACATTGACAGCTCTGCGGTAAAGACTTACCTGTCAGACAAGGGCTGCACTTGGACCTTTAATCCTCCGCATGCATCCCATTACGGCGGAACATGGGAAAGAATGATAGGACTGACAAGGAGAATTCTGGACTCAATGTTCCTCCAGCTGAAAGACAAGCTCAGCCACGAAGTGCTGGTGACTTTCATGGCAGAAGCAGCGGCGATCATCAATGCCAGGCCACTTGTTCCAGTGACAACGGACCCTGATGACCCACTCATACTCACGCCAGCAGCTCTTCTCACGCAAAAGATGAACATTCTTCCTGCTCCTGCCGGTGAGTTCGGAGTTGCTGACCTCTACAAGTCCCAGTGGCGACAGGTTCAGCACCTGTCAAACACCTTCTGGGACCGCTGGAAGAAGCAATTCCTCCCAACACTACAGGCGCGCAAGAAGTGGCAGTCCACCCAGCCAAACATTCAGCCAGGAAGTGTTGTTCTCCTTAAGAACAGACAAGCACCCAGGAATGAATGGCCTCTTGGACTGATAACACAGGCCTTCCCTGGCAAGGACAGTAAAGTGCGCCAGGTCGAGGTGAAGACCATCAAACCAGGAGGGACTAGTCTCTTTCTTAGGCCAGTCACTGAAATAGTGCTCCTTCTACCTCCAGAGGCCCAGTAAATGAATTGTGTATGGACTTTTGTTGTGACGTGTATCCACGTCAGGTGGGGAGTGTTTTGTTACGATGTGTCTGGTTGGGAGGTGAGAGAATAGATGTTTTGTCACAATGTTTAACATTCTATTGTGTTTCCGTTATGGTTCGTGCATTTCAATAAGTGTTTTTATTTCAAGTTGTCATTTTACAAATCAAGCCTTAACTGTCAATTCGCGTGACCCGTTTATAACTATAAATAAGACAAACGAACTAATCAGTTCAGCCAATTCAAGCGTATTATTTAATGTTCGTGTTATCTACAGCTAACCTGCATACATCTGGACCTTAACAAGGCATCGTTGGTATGTTTTATCCTTTGTTGTGAATTTTGTGAGATACAATATATGTTTATTTAACCTATCGTAACTGTATGCAATGACTATATGTTTATGCTCGAATTTATTTGTCTATGTCTTTTGTAAATTTCAGTTTACACTTCCTATCTATTATCATTAAACCTGTGGACTACGTACATCTTCAGAGTCGTGATTTGTAGGAAGAGTTTAGCTGGCTGTCAGCGTAGAGCTTACCGAAGACGGCACACACACACACACACACACACACACACACACACACACACACACACACACACACACACAGAGCCTGTGGGCAGTTTTTTGAAAGAGCCAGGAATCATTTAGTGTCATAATTATGGTGAGGTGAACAGTAACGTATAATATGCAATTCCCTCCATGCTGGGCTGTGTAGGAGTGGGGTGGGCCAGAAGGGAAGAGAGCGGAGAGCTGGAGGATATTCAACTCCACAGAGGCCACACTGCCTCAGTCATAAATACACACACTGAGATAGATACACAGACACAGACACAGACACAGACACACACACACACACACACACACACACAGATAAAGACAGAAACACACAAACACACACACATACATACACACACACACACAGATAAAGACAGAAACACACACACACACACACACACACACACACACACACACACACACACACACACACACACACACAGATAAAGACAGAAACACACACACACATAGATAAATACAGAAACACACAAACAAACACACACATCAAGTGTCTACACCAGCATTCATTCACGGTGTAAATGCTATTATGAGACAGTGGCAGAGATAGGAGGTTTGGTGTGTGTATTGGTGTGTCTCTGTGTGTGTGTGTGTGTGTGTGTGTGTGTGTGGGTGGGAGGAAGAAGGTGTTGAGAATATAGGGGGATAATTAGAGATTTGTGTATTTCCTGCAGTCTAAGCTGGGATTGGAGATAAAACCGATGTTATTGTTGTACGACGTTTCACTACTCCCAAATCCGCTAAGGTAGACACCACCAAAAAAGGAAATGCTGTTCATTACAATCAATCCCAAACAGTGTGTGTGTGTGTGTGTGTGCTTGTGTGTCTGTGTGTGTGTGTTATATGCATGCAAATATGCATAGGATAGGTATGGATGTGTAGTGCAGAATTAGTGAAGCTTCATGTGTGTGTGTGTGTGTGTGTGTGTGTGTGTGTGTGTGTGTGTGTGTGTGTGTGTGTGTGTGTGTGTGTGTGTTCCCTCACCTCTGTAAGACTGGGTCCTGTCCAGCCCCTCAGTGGCTAGTGGTTCAGGGGGGGAGTGCTCCAGGCCGAGGGGTAGAACTCGCTCCTGCCCTCCCGAACACAGCGGCCTCTGCTCCTCTTCCCCCTCCTCCTCTTCCTCCTCTTCATCTTCTTTCCCTTCGCTCTCAGGCACTGAGTCTCTCCTGTCTTTTCTCTCCTCCTCTCGTCGCTTCTCTGTCTCGCGCTCCGGATCGCTCCCTGTTCCTCGACTCTGTGTACCTGCGGAGAGGGTGCACTTCTGTCAGTTTGACGCACATCTGAACACACACACACACACACACACACACACACCACACACACACACGCACACACACACATGAATACACAGGACACAGACATACTTTACATGGAAACAAAAGCTGTCAAACTCTCCCAGCGAAGCTTGGAAAAGCTCATAAATTCTCACTGTTTAAGTACAGTCAGCACGGGTGTCTGTCACATCTGAACACACACACACACACACACACACACACACACACACACACACACACACACACACACACACACACACACACACACACACACACACACACACACACACACACAGTAGCTCATAGATCCTCACTGTTTAAGTGCAGTCAACATGGCTGTCTGTGCACACTGAACACCTGTGGAGGTCTTCCCCCTGTAAGAGAGAACCCTACACACCTGTGGAGGTCTTCCTCCTGTAAGAGAGAACCCTACACACCTGTGGAGGTCTTCCTCCTGTAAGAGAGAACCCTACACACCTGTGGAGGTCTTCCCCCTGTAAGAGAGAACCCTACACACCTGTGGAGGTCCTCCTCCTGAAAGAGAGCTAAAGAACCCTACACACCTGCGGAGGTCTTCCTCCTGTAAGAGAGAACCCTACACACCTGCGGAGGTCTTCCTCCTGTAAGAGAGAACCCTACACACCTGTGGAGGTCCTCCTCCTGTAAGAGAGAACCCTACACACCTGCGGAGGTCTTCCTCCTGTAAGAGAGAACCCTACACACCTGTGGAGGTCTTCCCCCTGTAAGAGAGAACCCTACACACCTGTGGAGGTCTTCCTCCTGTAAGAGAGAACCCTACACACCTGTGGAGGTCTTCCCCCTGTAAGAGAGAACCCTACACACCTGCGGAGGTCTT
>NC_045172.1:19954794-19972294 GCF_900700415.2 Clupea harengus | reverse complement strand
GGCTGTGTGTCTATCTGCCAAAAATCACACTAGAGTTTCTAAAGAACAGAAAGGGGGAAAAACCCTACCAGGTATGTTGCCTGGCGTGAATCCAATAGAACACCTTTGGGGTATTTAAAAGAGAAAGGTAGAGGAACTCAACCCCTCCAGTAAAGAGCAGCGGAAAGAAAGTCTCTGAAGAATGGCAGAACATCTCTCCAGACATGTGTAAAACACTGGTATCCTCCATGCAGAGGAGGATTGAGTCTCTCATCCAAAATGAAGGTGGACACATACAGAGTATTGAAAAAATAAAACATTTGAATCTTAGTAATGAAAGGTGTACTGAGTTCTGTTGCATTGACTTCCTACTGTGGGAACCCGCATCCGTTTTTAAAATAGTCAACCTAACCTGTTAGTTTCTAATTTTACAGAAGAGCAAATACCCTACTGTTCAACTTCAATCATTTTGAAAACAAGTTGAGAGTTTGTCACACACTGCACAGATCACCAGCCCCTTTAACATTCAGGGATTTAACATTCAGTCAGACTTTACCCTTCACTCTGTGAAAGTGAAAACTACACAGCTATCCATTTCATTGTACTGTAAGTACTCCCTTTTCTCCTCTTCTCCACCTCCCATCTCCTCTCGTGCTCTCCTCCCCTCTCCTCTCCTTTCCATCTCTTTTCCATCCTCTTTCTCTAGTTTCTCTAACTCTCACATATATGGCACCTTCATTTTGCGTCTCTATTCTTTCACCTTCGATCTCTCTCTCTCTCTTTCTCTCTCTCTCTCTCTCTTTATTTCTCTCTCCCTATCTTTTTTTCCCTGCTTCTCTATTCTGGACTCCCTTCTCTCAGTTTCACTTTCTTACTGTCTTTTGTTTCACACTCGTTCACTGCGCTCTTTCTCTCTTTCACTCTCTCCTCCTCCTCTCCTGTCACCTATAAAAAGCTCTTCAGCAGTGTACGGCGGTGGCAGCCAGGACTTTATGAAGGAGACAGCAGAGCAAGACTGCGCTAAGACACCCAAAAAACTGTTGGGGCACACACACACACACACACACAGCAACCACACTCACACCCAGCAACCATCAACCATACGAACACTCCACACAGCAACCATGCACACCCATAAACACATACACACACACACACACACACACACACACACACACACACACGCACACACACACAGCAACCAATCACTACCATCAACCATACGAACACACACACACACACACACACAGCAACCAAAGACACACACACATTAACCATATGAACAAACACACACAAAACACGTACACACAAAAATACATACACAGACACACAAGTATGTGCACACTCACAAAAACACAAGACTCACACACACACACACACACACACTAAACCCCATCTCAGCTTCTGTTTCAAAAGTCCTTTTATCAGTGGGGAAGTGGGGAACTGCGTCTTCCTTTTCCTGCAGCAGGGTAGACGGGGGGGGGGAGTACCCCATCAGGGTGTCTACTCAAGGACACGGAGAGGAGGGGAAAACACCCTGCTGGAGGAGGAGGAGGAGAGGAGAGGACAGAGAAGAGAGGTGGAGAGGAGAGGACAGAGAAGAGAAGAGAAAAGAGGAGAGAAAAGAAGAGACGAGAAGAAAAGAGAAAAGAGGAGAGGAGAGGAGAGAGAGAGGAGACAAAAGGAGAGGAGAGGAGAGTAGAGGAGAGGAGAGTAGAGGAGAGAAGAGAGGGAAGAGAGAAGAGAGGGAAGATAGAGTAGGAGAGAAACAATGAGAGCAGAAAGTGGAGAGGAGAAGAAGAGGGCAAGAGAGAAAAGGAGAGCAGCTGAAAGGAGAGAAGTGAGGCGAACAGTGAAGGAGAGAAGAGAACAGAAGGAGCGTGGAACTGCAGCCAAACACAGCCTGTGCGTCAGACTGAGTGACAAGCCCATCACACACACACACACACACACACACACACACACACACAGACACACACACACACACACACACACACACACACACACACACACACACACACACACACACACACACACACACACACACACACACACACTGCTGGAGTCAGGCAGGCTGGCATGAGGCTGCTCCAGTTTAATGGCCACTACTGCAGCGGGCGCGGGAGGGAGGCTGGGTATCTTATAGGCACAGCTGCTCATTAGAGAGCATGCAAACACACCCGTGAAGGGTCTTAGTGCACACACACACACACACACACACACACACACACACACACACACACACACACCAACCCGCATGTGTGTGTATATACTATATGCGCATAAACACATCAGAGAGTGTATAACACACCAACCTGTGAGTAGATACTCAGACGCATAAGGACAGAGCATATCAACACGTCATAGAGCGAATACACACACTTTCTCTCCCTCCATCACTGTCTGTCTCTCACACACTAATGACGACACTTAAACATCCACACCAGCCAGATGTCAGCCTGCATATCTTCATAAACTGCTCAATCTGATGAGGGGGGAAACATCAACACATATCAGACAGTGGACAGCCCCCCCACACACAAATATATATATATGCCCTAACTAAACTAAACTAAAGTTGCGTTAACTGCGTTAAAATATTTTATCGCGTTAATCGCGGCCGCATTAATCGCATAGATTAACGCGTTAACGCTGACAGCCCTAATATATATATATTATTATATGTCATATATATATATATATACGCAAGGACAAGTCTCACCGTCACTTATTCATTCCACAACTCTGATTTCCTACTGCATTGTCATATTGCATCAGTGTGTGTGTGTGTGTGTGTGTGTGTGTGTGGTAGTGTGTTAGGGTATGTGAGTAAGTGTGTATCTGTGAGTGTGGATATGCAATCATATGTGTCATTTGTGTGTCAGGGTGTGTGTATGTGTCCATTTGTGATTGTGTGCAGATGAGCATGCGTGTGTGTGGAGGAGGATGTGTAGGTGTGTATGTGTGTGTGTGTGTGTTGGTGTGTGTATCTGATTGAAGATTTGTATGTGTGTGTATACGTGAGCGAGTGTGTGGGCATGAGCATGTGTGTGTGTCTGTGTGTGTGTGTAAGTGTTCTGAAGTGTGTTCGCGTCTGTTTTTGTTTGGGGGGCGGGGGGGGGGGGTATTTCAGGTGCAGAGGTAAATTGCTGCCTCTGTGGTCTGAGTCTAACTGTCATCTCATCCCCATCGACTGCCCTCATAACTATTCATACCGGCAGGCATTTGCACAGAATGTTCTGGGCCAAGTTCCTCTTTGCAGTTTGGAAGTCACACACTCACACTCACACTCACACTCACACTCACACTCACACACACACATGCGTGCGTGCGAGCACACACACACACAGACGGCAGGTTAAATACTGTATTTCGAATGCAGAAACTCCTGGTACCTACTCAAGAACCGCTCAAGGTCCTTCTATCATTGGGAGTTTTCCAGCTTTGAAAGCTTGTTGTTTTCGAGTGAATTTGACTAATCATTCTTTCAAGAGCAAACCCTCTGGAGCAAAAAAAAAAAGAAAAACCTAATTAACTCCACTCACACCAGACACATAGCACAAGCCTCCTCATAGATTTCCGTTCTATTTTGTCAGTTTGTGTGTGTTTATTTTTCTCTGACATTTAATCCTCATTACTTACGACCATTCTCTCACTCTCTTTCACATAGCCAGAGGCGATTTAACATTTAAAGACTTTATAAGGACAAACAGTATTTACAAGGACACCAGCACTGTAGCACACTCTTCGTCACCAGCCACACTGACCATAATCATGGTACACTTTCACTTATCATACACAGTATACTCATATATTGTTGCAAACCATTTCTGACAGCTTCCACCACTGCCTCCCCGTGAAGACAACAAGGACCTGGTCTCTCCTCTCAAGAAGTCTCCAAGCCTCTCAAACAACAGCCCCTGTTCTCCCGTCAGGACACCCATCAGAACAATGAGACCCCAGTTCCCCCTCACCCAAGATGGCCACCACCACATCGTCCTTGAGGATCTCGATGGAGCCGCGCGACAGGAAGTAGAGTGCGGTGAGCACGTCGCCGGAGTGCACCAGCGTGTCGCCGGGCGGCGCGTGCGTGGTCTTAAAGCGCATGGCCAGCGCGCGCAGGCAGCCCTTGGTGGCGCCCCGGAAGGCCTTGCAGTCCTCCAGCAGCGTCTGGTTCAGGTGCAGGCAGATGTCCGCCTGCAGACACTCAGGGAAGCCCTTTAGGACCTGAGAGAGAGAGAAAGAGAGAGAGAGAGAGAGAGAGAGAGAGAGAGAGAAAAGGAGGGATGGAGGGGGGGAAATGGAGGACGAACCACAATGGAATGAGAGTAGAGAGCTATTAACAAACCTTGGAAAGAGAGAGGAGTAGAGCCACATATTCTATGTCTATATCCTTTAAAACATGCTGTAGTGACTATCTTTTGGTTTGTGTATATTTATACTAGTTATTTCTGCATATATTTTTCAGATTAGAGATGGCTAGGGCTCGTAAACAAGCGATAGAGAAAGGGTGGTAGAGAGGGGGAAGAGGGTTGAGTACAATTGCCATTTGTGTTCTGCCTTTCATTTTCAAAGCTTGCTCTATGCTGTAGGTGACTGAGAACTTCCGTACGTGGGGATGCTCCCTCAAGAGTCATGGGCTGAGATGGAGGAAGCCAAGACACAGGCCAGATGTCAACCGGATCTCAGCCGGATCTCGGTTTGATCTGGGCCAAATCTACCCCAGAGGCAGCCTGTTGCCTGTGGGGAGGCTGGATGAGACTCGTAGACACAAACAAGGACAGGTAAGAGCAGGCAGGCAGCTCTCCTACGGTACAGCGCCTGGGTGTCTCACCTCGGCAGAGAGAGAGAGAAGGGAGAGAGAGCTAGGGAGAGAGAGAGAGAGATAGGGGAGAGCGAGAGAGAGAAAGAGAGACTGAGAGAGAGAGATGGAGAGAAACAGAGCGATAGAGATGGAGAGAGCTGGAGAAAGACAGGAGTGCAAAAAGAGAGTGTGAGAAAGGGAGAGAGAGAGACAGCTGAGGGCTAAAGAGAGAATCTTCTAGAATTAGAGTTTCTGTCTGATGACGGCTTCTCTCAGAGCCACCAAGCGGAGCAGTTAGCATGTGAGAGGCAGAATTAGCACAGAGCCCACAGACCTTGCATCTAACTCAGAGTGGCAGACAGACTTAGGCGATAATGTGCCTCATTTAGATCTAACTGTGGAAAAAGACTCAGAAGGTAAAAAAAAGACAAAACCTTACCTGGCAAAACTGACAGTACAAAACGTTAAAAGAAAAACCCAAATAAAACAAAACCAAAAAAGTATCAGACTGTCAGAACAAAAACAAGCCTTTCCAGCAGAGTGAATTGAAAATAACTGTTCTGGTTGCGTCTGTCACAGCGAACAACTCTGATCAAAATCTACACCATTGGCACAACCAACTCCACACACTCCAGTACTGACAAGATCTGAGTATCGTTGCAGCTACGCAAATGACTGGAAAAGCAACTGACAAACTCAATTCCAACTCTACTCACAAGCGAGCACATTTCTGCAACAAAGGCTTCTAGAGAGCTCCATTAACACAAGCTCTGTCTCAGGTTCTCAAATTGTGGCTACTGTGCATACTAATTCTCACAAGTCCTAGCTTGGGAGCTTGCCGTACCCTCTCTATCTTTGCACGTAGTATGCACTTTAAATGATCGAACATATACAGTATCATATGAGACTGCACGTGACATTCATGTTTCACAGATATGTATACCATAGACAGGTTAGTAGTTAGTACTGACAAGATCTAGGTATCGATGCAGTTACTCAAATGACTGGAAAAGCAACTGATAAACTCAATTCCAACTCTACTCGCATGAGACCACATTTCTGCAACACAGGCTTCTAGAAAGCTCCGTTAACACCATCACTGTCTCAGCTTCTCAACAGCCCAGCAACAGCACATTTGAAGAATCCAGTGCTTTTTAAATGGGCAATAAATGTGCAAATATGCATTGATTCACGCAGATGTCACGGACCACATTAGCAAGCCATAAAGTGGCAACACAAACGTAGCACCGGCTCCGATATCTACGATATCTGTACTTATGACTACAAATGTCTGTTCACTATTTCCATTAAGCGTTGTGTCACCCCATAGTGCACTTAGTCCCGTCACAAAGATGGCTGAGCAATATTCTTACCTCAGATATAGCAGTCATTATGTTAGTCATGGCCTGTGTAGACATTGTTTGTTTCTTTAAGGGGGAGGGACAGGCTGTTGCGGGCACAGAAAAGCTCCAGATCCTGCATCCCTGCGTCGGGCTGGGAGTGAAAGGGCTTTTAATGGCAGTGTTAAAGAGGGAGATTTGGAAAGAAAAGGTCTGACAACATTTGGCAAGTGCAGGTGCCAGCAGCACTATGCATAGCCACTCTTCTCTTTCTCTGCTTTACAGAGACACAGAGAGAGAGAGAGAGGATGAGGGAAGAGAGAGAGAGGATGAGGGGGAGAGAGAGGAGAAGGGAGGGGAGAGAGAGGAGAAGGGAGGGGAGAAAGAGAGAGAGAGGATGAGGGAAGGGGGGAGAGAGAGGATGAGGGAGGGGGAGAGAGAGAAGGGTGAAAATATGGGAATGGAAAGAGAAAGAGACAGAGAGAGAGAAAGAGAGAGAGAGGGAGGATGAGGGAGAGAGAGATAAAAAAGGTAGCAAGGACAGGCGAGGAGTTTTGGTAAGAATGAGGCAGTACAGAGTGAGAAAAAGAGAGAGGGGTGAGAATATGGGAATGGAAAGAGAGAGAGAGATGGAAAAAGAGAGAGAGAGAGAGGGAGGGAGGGCTGGCAGCGTCTGTTCGCCACACTCGCTTCACCTTGGCACACTTAATTTTGTCTCTGTCAGAGTCTGTGAGCGATCCTCACAGCATGTTTGAAAACACAGATGTCATGCAAACACAAACGCCTGTGCCCGCCAAAATGCAAGGTGTGTGTGTGTGTGTGTGTGTCAGAGCTTAAAGCACTCTGCTCATCTCTGGCATGCAAATCTACTCCAAGTCGATGCTTGGACACGGACCTCTACAAAATCATCATTATCATTCATCTATTTTAAACAAAAAATGCTAAATTATTTTACACACCGTAATTATGAGTTACAGTTACCTGCCCCCTGTGTGACCTAGCAAAGGTTTGCATAACACTGACGTGATCTTTCCCAAGTGAAGACATGTTTACAAAGTGCTTTGCACGTCTTGTGTGCTAATGAGCTTCACAAAAGGTGACAAATTGCGGCTCTTGTGCATACTAATTCTCACAAGTCCTAGCTTGGCAGCTTGGCATACACTCTCTATCTTTGCAGGTAGTATGCACTTTAAATGATCAAACATATACAGTATCATATGAGACTGCACGTGACATTCATGTTTCACAGATATGTATACCATAGACCATTAATACCTCCTGCTCTTACCAGAGTGTTGACGTCAGTCCATTTGATATGAAGCAGAGATGGAAAAGACAAGTTTTTGTATGAGCACAAGTGACCAGGATCACGTGTTTCACAAGCAAAGCTACAGCTAGGCTGATCTGTCTCAATGGTTGTGAAGACATACAGTACATCAGGGTCATAATCGCTTAATACAAACAAGTAATGGCTCCCTATGACACTTTAACCTGAGAGAGCGACTTTTAAAATAGCCTTTCCGAGTACAGGAAGCACACTTAACATTTAAAAATGGATGGAAAACAGGAAGAAGAAAGAGGGAGGAAGTGATTATCAGTTTTTCCGTAGAAAGTTCATATAAAGTCGTTTATCATGTTAGGTGTCCATTCTCACGCCATTCCAGACTTCAGAAGTCAGTAAAAAGCTCACTCACACTCACACCGCTGCCATGCGCTACCATGCGCTACCATGCGCTGCCATGCGCTGGCATGGAAACTAATATGAAGCTACAGTGCCAAGGCCAGTGCATGCTGGCCCAACGAGCATCATGGGAAATTAAAAATGACCAGCACAGCGTGTCTTAGTTGGAAGGCGACTTCTACAGCAGGCTTGTGCACTTGCTCATACACACTCACACACACCGAGAGACACACAGAGACACACACACACAAACACACTCTTATACATGCACAGCCTATCACACAGACACAGAAACAGACAGAAGGACACACACCCACATACACACACACACATAGACACACACACACACACACACACACACACCATGTTCATGTCAATGCCGTTGGTGTAGGTCCATGCATGTTGGAAGTACTCCTCCAGCCTCTGGCGTAGGGGGTTGGGGATCTGGTGGAAGCGGATGAACTCCTTCACACGCAGCATCTGCAGGTGGTAGCGGGCCGTGCCCGAGTACAGGCGCTGGATGATCGCAGACACGTTCCCAAAGATGCTGGCGTACATGAGCGCTGTGAGAGAAAGGAAGAGTGCAGGAGAGGAGGAGAGATATTAGAAGAAGAGGAGAGGAGAGGAGGAGAGGAGAGGAGAGGAGAAGAGGAGAGGAGAGGAAGAGAGGAGGAGAGGAGAGGAAGAGAGGAGAGGAGAGGAGAGGAGAGGAGGAGAGGAGAAGAGTGGGGAGTTTGAGGAGGAGAGGAGAGGAGAAGACAGGAGAGGAGAGGAGAGGAGAGGAAAGAAGAGGAGGAGAGGAGTGAGGAGTTTGAGGAGGAGTGGGAATTGTGAGGAGAGAGGAGAGGAGTGGGGAGTTTGAGGAGGAGAGGAGCGGAGAGGAGAGGAGTTTGAGGAGATATTAGGGGAGGGAAGAGGATGAGAGGGGAAGGGGGAGTGTGAGGGGGAGGAGGGGGAGGAGGAGAAGGAGAGAGGAGAGTTGAGTTTATGACTTGGAGGAATGAATCCTTTAGTCTGAATTAACGCTCCCCGCTGAAAACCCACGTCCCTGATGAAGGCCTTCTGTTTGGTTTGTTTTCTGGGTAATATTTGATTCTAAGTAGCCTTAGGTACTATGCACTAAATATTTCATTAACAAATTAACATTAGTAACATTACATAGCTACATGAGCAGTACTGTAGATAGAGCCGCACTATATATAAAGCACTGTGTTTAAACTATCTGTCATGTCAAACAGTGAGATAGAAAAGACTAAGTAGCACTTCATTTAGCCTACACTACTTGAGAGAATCTGGATGGTAAGTTTCAATCCCAGTGTCATCCACTAGCATGGCAGCTAACTCCCATCCACTAGTATGGCAGCTAACCCTCATCCACTAGTATGGCGGCTAACCCTCATCCACTAGCATCGCAGCTAACTCCCATCCATTAGTATGGCAACTAACCCTCATCCACTAGCATCGCAGCTAACCCTCATCCACTAGCATGGCAGCTAACCCTCATCCACTAGCATGGCAGCTAACTCCCATCCACTAGTATGGCGGCTAACCCTCATCCACTAGTATGGCAGCTAACCCTCATCCACTAGCATGGCAGCTAACCCTCATCCACTAGCATGGCAGCTAACCCTCATCCACTAGCATGGCAGCTAACCCTCATCCACTAGCATGGCAACTAACCCTCATCCACTAGCATGGCAACTAACCCTCATCCACTAGCATGGCAGCTAACCCTCATCCTTGTCTGACCTCTTCATTTTTCCTTTTCATGCTTTATTAAACCAATCCCTAGGGTGGGTGGGTGGTGGGTTGAGGCTGTGTTTATGAAATCAAGCCAGCTGCTATGACGTGGGTTTCCGAGACCACATGGGACTGCCCCGGGTGCCATCCCAGAAGCAGGACTCCATTTTCACATTGGCCACAAAAAACCACTTCCTGATCTTACAAATTCCCCCCGTGAACTTCAGAGATACCTCTGATACTTACTGCTTAAAGCTCAACTTCAAACGCTCGACATTTTCAACCGCTCAAAAAATTCAGTTTGATCTCTGGAGACGCTCGAGTGACAGATGTACATTTACACCCTAGACATGGTTGAATCTACATGGATTTTCAGTTGCAAACAACATGTCACTCCAAACCGACTTCAATTTAAAGTAACTGCAAAAGTAAGGACACGCACAAGTCTCATGGGGGCCACATGTGTCACATGTGGTTTAGCACTGCGGTAAGAGACGTGGCTGACGAGGCCGGATCTCCTCCTAAGATCAGCCCACAGCTATAAAAAAGCCCACAACCACTGAAGCACCGCACACCACATATGTGGTTTCCTGTTTGAACCAAGGAGGCAAGAGAACCACTCACAGCCCATTAGTATGATGCAGATTGTCTTAGATATATTTCAAAAACACTAAACATGTTGATTGTTCCCACTCAAATTTATACCAAGTTTATCTTGGGTTGTCCACAAATTGTAATATTCAATTACCACTCCATAATCAATCATCAATTATGATATAAAACAATCAATAATATAAAATAATAATAACAAATAATTAACCCCATCATGTGATATGTAGCATCCACGTTTTGGTTGTCCTCAGCCCTCCAGCAGTATTACCTTACTGTAACAGCCCAGCACTGTGACAAATATCACCCAGATTTAGACCAAGTCCCATAAGCTTGTCTTCATATACACATCATAACATTATCGTTAGACTGTAACAACCCAGCACTGTGACAAATATCACCCAGATTTAGACCAAGTCCCATAAGGTTGTCTTTCAAATGCACATCATAACATAACACTATCCCCACACTGTGACAACCCGGGCTCCCTGTGGCATGTGTTTCGGTGAGAGAGGCACTCACAGCCGATGAGCATGACGCAGATGGAGAAGATCTTCTCGGAGTTGGTGTTGGGCGAGACGTTCCCGAAGCCCACGCTGGTCAGGCTGCTGAAGGTGAAGTAGAGCGCCGTCACGTACTTGTCCTTGATGGACGGGCCCGAGCCGGGGTCGCTGTAGTTGTAGATCTTGCCGATGCTCAGGCCCAGGTTGTCCAGCCAGCCGATCTTGTGCTCCAGGTAGGGCTGCTCCACGTTGCCGATGGCGTACCAGATGCAGGCCAGCCAGTGGGCGATGAGGGCGAAGATGCACATGAGGAGCATGAGGACGGCCGCGCCGTACTCCGAGTAGCGGTCCAGCTTGCGGGCCACGCGGACCAATCGCAGCAGCCGAGCTGTCTTCAGCAGGCCAATCAGGGTGGTGGTCTGGGGGGAGAGGAGAGAGCAAAAGGTCGAAGGTCATGAATGGAGGCAACAACATGAGAACATTTTGGTTACGGACACACTGCACACGACTTCCATTTCCGCCATTAAGACAGAGGAACTGACCAATCTCAGCTAACAACACTTATAGTTATAAGTACAGTATAAGGATAGTTAGTGTTACTGTATCAGCTTATCAACCGCAAACTGCATTACATTTGTGAATGATGTTTTTCACTATTTCATAGAGATACGTATATAATAGGAATGCCCAGAACCATAACATACAACATATACAAACACTTACTCTACAGAGACAAAACACACACACACACACACACACACACACACACACACACACACACACACACACACACACACACACACACACACACTCCCTATATATTTCATGACTACCGTAAACATGTGGCGATCTGAGATAACTCAAAGTCTAATGGAGGATCCCTGTATGCAAACATCATCAACGAGAGGCTTCCAGCTACAAACCTAACGGATTCCCATGGGAAATTATGCTTCTCATTACAGACTATTACACACACACACACACACACACACACACACTCATCCACCTCAGTGAACACATAAAAGCAAATATGTACACAGTTAACCTTAATTAAGGACATATTTCATAGTGCAACTCACACACAAACACGCATGTATACACACATACACATGCGCACGCACACACACAAACACACACACACACACACACACACACACACACACACACACACACACACACACACACACACACACACACACACACACACACACACACACACACACACACACACACACACACACACACACACACACAATGTTTCCCCTACCATTATATTAAGGGCCCCCCCCTGGAAGGTTGTTCAATTTTATTTTCTATAAAGCGCCAGATCACAACTGAGGTCATTTAAGGTTACCTTTCCTATAGAACAGGTCTATAGCTTGTTATTTTATTAAACAACATAAATAGCCTCATGTTATTCATCTTATTTACATGACGGCATGTCATTTTTGTCTCTACATGGTCCCGCGTTTACACACACACACACACAGACACGTGCGCACACACACAGGTGAGCACACTCCCACCAGCGGACAGAATTGGGTTTAAGAATCAGTGCACAGCTACGGACACTTTTAAGCTTTTAAGAACACATTTCCAGGCGTTCATCTTTTCTTAGGTTGGTCTTTCGAAGTCCGTAAGAAGACACTTAAGAAAAGGTTGAATGATTATTAAACAACCCAATGAGAATGGCTACACCAGACGTGGAAACAGAACGTATGCCTATGTCCGCACCGAAAATTCTGAAATAGATCTGGCTTCCATTTTTTTAACATTTTCCGTGAGTTGTGCGTGGCCCTTTTTTACATAGAGTCTGGTAATAAATCTATGAAATGTAATGAACATTATTTATTTTGCTGTGAATAATTAAGGAAGCAATAAATCTGATTATTTCCCAAACCCTCGAGAGCTGTTGCCATGGAGATTTAACGTTACTTTCTGTCTGAAGATAAGGTAGCAGCTAGTGTTGAAGAATGGATGTCTTGAAATTGGACGACTTTAAATTAATATATGAAATTGAACAACATCAACACCTATACGGATAAAATAAATAAACAAGGATAGCAAAACAGATTGATAAGCATAGAATGAGAACGGCAGAAACGCAGGCAGGTCGTCAGATGACGAGACAGATCACAGTGACACAGGCTGGTTGTTTTTTTCGTCATACATGAAGGCTGAGACATTCATAACATTTTATTCAGTCTTACTGATGGTCCTTTTGCAATGCCAACAGGTGCACTTCGTTGTGCATAAGTATAAATCAAGCTTAAAGCCTATTTTGCTAAATTTTTGTAGTCCTGGTAATCTTTTGTTTGGCTTATTGGTAAGGTTATTTAGAGGACCATTTCTCAATGGTTTTGTTCTTGATGAATGAATGTTTGTTTATTAATGAGTTATTTTTCAACAAATAGCTCAATTATAATTACAAAGAGGAAAATTAGCAACTTTTTAACGCAACTTCCACTTGCTCCGGCAATTTCATCGCAACAAACACCTAAAAACACAGCACCTTTCATTGCAACTTTTTGGAAAAGCTCCCACGAAATCAGGAATTTTAGGCCGCAACTATCTAAAAAATTTGTATTCCAGAAGCCCGGAAAGATACACTGCAGTGACAAAAACATAAAAAGAAATGTTCCGATGATTAGTTCAATGTACAGTTCAAATAATTGTTCAGTTGTTATATTATGTTATATACACACATATGCACACAAACATACACGCACACCTGGTGTGCAGAATTTTGGTTGAGTTTACTCAATTTGCGTTTGCGTTTGCGTTTGAGATGTGTGTGTGTGTGTGTGTGCGTGTGTGTGTGTGCTCTTGTTTTGCAGGTCACTGACATTATCTGCATTCCCTATCATCTAGCATGCTCCATGGCAGACACTCAGGGGCAGTGGCGTTCCCTCCATTGATTCATTGATCGGTTAAGAGCTGGCTGCCTCCGTCATTCATCACTGTCACCAGGGGGGAAGTCCCTGCACGGCGTCGGGTTCCTCCTACTTACACACCTCCAGCCAGAAATATTGATTTATTTATTAGCCAAGGATGATTTCCCAAAACCATTTTCACCAAGTTCTGCATAGTAACAATGTGCACCAGGATATATGCATGGAATTCACTGATCTATATAAATAGAATTGTTACATTTACCAAAAAAATTAATAAATAAAAAATTCTTCTATATTCTGGATAGTAGCAATGTGTACCAGGACATCGATTTGGAAGCCAGCGATCTATGAAGACTGGTCTCTTATCCTGGATCGGTACTGGACACCCTTTAAAGACCAGAAAAGCCGTTTGGACCTCATCAGATCCATTTTACAATCAACAGATATAAAGATTGATGGAAGTAGGGTATGGGCATTACATAGCTATAGTAGCCATACAGTTTGTGTGTGTGTCTGTGTGTGTGTGTACATGTGTGCATGAGTGTGTGTGTGTCTGTGTGTCTGTGTACATGTGTGCATGAGTGTCTCTGTGTGTGGTGTGTGTGTGTGTGTGTGTGTGTGTGTGTGTGTGTGTGTGTGTGTGTGTGTGTGTGTGAGTGGATACATGTTGGAGTATCACAACTCTGAGGTTGAATTTTGAGTCCTGGTCAGGTAAACTGAAGGTGAAACATTCATATCCCTGTTGTCATAAATGAGTCATAAATGAGTCGGTGAATGAATGAGGCCTGGAGTGTAACATCACACTGATAAGAAGCAGAGGAAGGAGATGCGATTCCGCCCCATCTAACGGCACTGGTCTTGCGTTACCATAGCGATTTGGCTTCAAACCCAGAGTCCTGATGAAGCCAAATGCGTCATTCTTTGGGGCTCAGTTGACAAAAATGTTGATTCTCTTCTCCTTTGTGATTTTCAGACAAATTAGTGTTTCGATGCAAATATGTGGGTTAAGCTTAAGCTTGTAGTTTTTCCTTGTAAGTGGGATAGAAACTACAACCAGTTGACAAACTTATTTCAGCTCACACACCACGGCTTAGCATGGTTGCTAAGTAATGAGTGCAGTGAGAGTATGTTTTAGGGGGCCTGGTAGAACCACACACACATTCATGTCATATAATCCCAGCAAAAAGAAATTAGATGAGAGTTGAGAGCCGTGGGAGTGTCAAGCGAAGCTAGTTTTCAGTTTCAGTAGCAAGACGAATGACGTAACTCATGGGCATAAATCTGTTAGAATACGAACACACGCAATACTATGGATGGCAAGGACAGGCCCACGTCTGCAACCCACCAAACGGTTAGATTTGCCAAGACAGCCAAAACAACTGCTGATAGCACTGTTACTGTGTGTGTGTGTGTGTGTGTCTGTTAAGCACGTCCACCCATCATAGTAGGAAATGTGCTGCTGAATTTGCTCCGACGCTAAATCTGAGCGGAGGCACTTGTGTTAGCGGATTTAATTTGTCTTCATTTGTTGCCTCATTTTCAGCCTGCATGTTCCTATTCCCATGTGCCTATTCCCTATGCCCAATGTCAAACCCAAATACATAATGAGCAGAGAGAAAGAAAGTGTCCCAGTGGCTGTACGAATACGGGCTTGTTTTTTGTGGGGGAGAGGCGAAAAGAGAGATAATTAAAGTGTGCAACTCTGAGATTTTCATCAGAAACTAATGAGCCAATCTGAGGGGATCCAGCCAGGGCCTCGTGTTCAGTACAGCAAAGCAATTCATCTCAGCCTCCGAGCACAGTACGAACATGCATCACTTATCTAACAGTAGGTAGGGTGTGTACGTGTGTGTGTGTGTCAGAGTGTGTCAGTGTGGTTGTGACTGTGTGTGTGTGTGTGTGTGTGAGAGAGAGCGAGAGAGAGAGAGAGAAGGATGTGTGTGTGTGTGTGGGTGTGTGTGTATGTGTGTGTGTGTGTGTGTGTGTGTGTGTGTGTGTGTGTGTGTGTGTGTGTGTGTGTGTGTGTGGATGTTGGAGTATCACAACTGCCTGAGGACACAAGTCTTTGGAGGAAGGCTCAACATGACAACAAGAGGAGGCGATTAATGAGGCAGTTAATTTGAACGCTCCTCAAACAAACAAGCAGTGTTTCTGCAGGCCAAGAACACACACACACACACACACACACACACACACACACACACACACCCCTCCACCTCTCACCTCCCCCTCCCCAACCCAAAGATAAGCAGATCAAAAGGGAATGGCGGACACAATGTCGATGAAGAACCAGCCCTTGAAGTACACACACACACAGACACACACACACACACACACACACACAGTATCCTCCCTCTACCGCCCCACCTCTCACCTCCTCTGACCCTGACCCAAAGATGAGCAGGTCGAAGGGGATGGCCGCCACCATGTCGATGAGGAACCAGCCCTTGAAGTAGTGCACGGCGATCTTGGCGGGGTGGCTGACCACCTCCTCGTTGGCGTTGACGTAGGTGGTGCGGAAGTTGATGAGGATGTCCACGATGAACATGATGTCCACCATCAGGTCCACCACGTTCAGGGGGCTGCAGGAGTAGCCGCACTCGCGCCTCCTCTGCTCCTCGATGTCGTTGAGGAGGAAGGCGGCCGAGTAGGGCGTGAAGATGGCCGTGTAGATGACGAGCAGCAGGATCAGCCAATCCCAGACGGCCTTGAAGGGACTGTAGTGGAGGATGGTGAACTTGTCCATGCGCGTCGTCTGGAGCTTGTACTCGGGGAGCACGTCCGCACCCAGGGACAGGACCTGAGGAGACGGAGGGAGAGGGAGGGGAAGAGAGAGGGAGAGGAGAGGGAGGGGAAGAGAGAGGGAGGGAAAGAGAAGGAGGGAGAGAAAGAGAGAAGGAGGGAAAGAGAGAGGGATGGGAAGAAAGAAGGAGGGGAGAGGGAGGGAAAGAGAGAGGGGGAGAAAGAGAGGGAGAGAAAGAGAGAGGGAGAAAGTCAAGGAGGGAGGGAAAGAGAGAGGGATGGGAAGAGAGGAGGGAAAGAGAGGGAGGGGAAGAGAGAAGGAGGGAAAGAGAGGGGGAGAGAAAGAGAGAGGGATATAAAATGAAGGAGGGAGAGAAAAAATGGAGGGGAGATCAAATCATCATGTGTCACATCATGTAATCTTTTCTTGTCATTTCCGCATATGCACATCACACATACAGAGACATGTCATGTCACACATGTCATGTCACACATGAGGACTGCAGTGAAACACAAACAGTTCAAAGGCATGAGACGGATGGCTGGATGCCACAGGGTGTATTTCCTTCCTCACATGTCTCTGTAGGAGTGTGTGTGTGTGTGTGTGTGTGTGTGTGTGTGTGTGTGTGCGGTCTGTTCTCATGTTGTCTTGTATTCTCTGTAGTAGTGGTGAATGCAGTCTGTTCTCATGTTGTCTTGTCTTCTCTGTAGTAGTGTGTGTGTGTGTGTGCAGTCTGTTCTCATGTTGTCTTGTATTCTCTGTAGTAGTGTGTGTGTGTGTGTGTGCAGTCTGTTCTCATGTTGTCTTGTCTTCTCTGTAGTGGTGGTGAATGAATGCAGTCTGTTTTCATGTTGTCTTGTCTTTGTCTTTTGGGCTACCTTCAGTGCTATGGCTGAACAAACGTGCTCGTATTTTTGTCAAGCCAGTAAAAGCTTATTAGAAGTTTTTAATTCTAATTTAATAAGCACGGGGAATACAAACGAGAGAGCGGAGAGAGATAAAAGAAGAAAAAGCTAGAGAAAGGGATGGGGTAATTTAAGGTAATGAAAGTAATGTGTGAAAGAAGAGAGAGCAGAAGAGATAAACAGAGGAAAAATAGGAGGAAATGGAAAGAGTAATACAGGTGTTACCGGCAGTCAGTAACAAAAATACCAAAAATATACAAAAATACAACTGATACAATATTGCAACAACTGGACCCCCTGAT